>NW_017535175.1:0-13802 GCF_001853355.1 Bactrocera latifrons
TTGTTTACATTCGTACATTTTATTTATTTAAAATGACTTATTATAAAATAAGATCAAATTAATATAAAATAATTAAAAAAATAATAAATAAAAAAAGTTCTACATACATACATACATACATATTTCCATACAAAATGGAACATATCGAACTTCAATGTTTTAAGTCCTCTGGATCAGATTTATATAGAATTATACTATACTATACTATACTATACTATACTATACTATTATTATATCATAATTATGTTTACATGTCATTATGGAAATGCCGACGGCAAAACGCAAAAGCATACATACTTATGTATTTGCATACATTGCGATTCCCAAGTTGGAAGAAAAATTTAAGCATGAAAAAATCACAATGCTGTTGTTGGAAGTATCATAAGGAGCATGCATATATACATTTATGTCTCTTCATATTCTTGAGTATGCGAGAGAGCTGTATTTGTACACATTTTTCGTTGTTGAAAATTGAATATCAAAGAACTTATTTTCCTTCAATATTCCCTGATTGCGCATACATGCTATGACATCATATGCCGTACCTATATTATTTCTCTTCATATTCTCTGTTTGAGTATGTGGAGAACTGTTAAAAATGTTAACATTTCACATCGTGAATTCTGTGGTTTGTGAGGTGAATTCCCTATCACAATCTTATAAAATGTTCGACATCGAACCTGCACCTTCTCTATGTTTTAAGTTCTCTGCCACAACATTGTGTGAGCTGTGCCGAAAACACAAACCAACGGTCGTCAGTTAACTGTAACAGCTTCTCCAACAAACCAGCGTAAATATCTATGTTTCTGTACGAGCTTGCATACATATCGACGCAGAACTTTGCAAGGAGCGTACAAATATTTTTTACATTCCTTGACAAATAGAGTTAATCCCGGTTATGTGCAACAATCTAAGATACAGATTTTTGTGGTTTGTTAAAAATAAAAATATAATATGACACATAGGTGAGTGCGGATACTTAAGCGAATGGTACTTAAAACAATAATTTCTATAAATTTCAAAAAACAAACCCTGAGATAAAKCAAGACATGGGCAGTTAAGAGGGATGATTTTCATTTAAGCGGAATACTACTTAATCGGGATTTACTGTACACATAAATCAGAGGAATATTAAATATTTTCTTTGGCACATTTCTTGACTTGAAATCGACAACTAAACTATGTTGTCAATTTTATTCTATACTTATATTTGCGGGGTTGTCGCTTTTTCCTTCTCATCAAATATAAGAAATTCTTCAATTTATGATTTTTAGCTTTTGCCAACGTCGAGAAAAGACGCTTGTGGGCAAAGGCATGCTCGGGGAGATGTAATGGTATTTGTTTTTATGAATGAAGCAAGTCTGCCTGTTGAAAGTGCGCTTGCGTTCATGAATGAAAATATTGTTGTTGTGTGTTTGCCTACAAATTTGGGCATCGACTTGGCTTCCATATTGACTTTTGACGCTTCTGATGCTATTTGAAACCATTGTTGTTTTTGTAGAACAATATTCGTTGTTTTTGCCGGTGACGTATCTACATTTTTTTTTTTTTTTAATATAGAGCAGTGCGCGCACACTTTTTGCTGATAAATGATAATATCACGATTTGAATTTGAATTGTATTTACATATAACATACATATATATGCAACTACATACATACATATGTGCTAATATCTAGATGTGTATGAAAATTTAAAGGAAGAAATGTAATTTTCATACAATATTATTGTTGTATGTACTATATCATATTTACAAACATTTTCATATATGAAATTATAATATATCCTCAAGCATAAGAAATATTTAATAAGTAACTCTTAGTTGACGTTCTCTATAAATTCTCTGGTACCGGTTGTCCGCTAWACTCTACTCATTCTCCGATAATTTCTGTAAAAGCTTGCGAACCTGCAGTTGACAACGGTAATAAAGCTTTACCGATGAACAATTTTATATCTCTCATCGATGCATTTGGGGATATATAAATCACAACTAAATTAAATTTTTTACTACTATGATTATAGCGAGGGTTCATTTTGCATTCTACCCCACACACATCGACAATTATTTTTGATGTTGATATCGTCACATCAGCAGCACTCGCACCATGATGATGTTATTGATAAACATTTTCTTGTGCTTAGAAACTCGAATAATTTTTTTTCTAAGGTGATAATTGGATTTTGACGTAATTTTATCATTTCATCTCGCAAAGCGTGACATGTCGAATCGCGTGAGGACATAATTGATTGGCTTCTTCTTCTGTCATAAATTTTGATTCCACTAACGCAAGTTCTTCATCATTTGACCGTTCCCCATTTCCGATTTTCTTTAAAATGGTCGAGATTATGTGAGTTCCTGCAGTTTGAATGAATGCCAAGTTTGTGATCCAATGTAATGTTTCGATTGTTTGAAAATTGGTGAAGATTTCATTGGCGGAAGTTGTATCAAATCCCCAACTAGTATCATGTTTAGTCCCCAGAAAGGTGCATCTGAATAACCTGTTATAATTTTCAATCTCCTGTAGACTCTTTCCAGAAGCTCTGCTTCTACCATACTAACTTCATCGATTATGATTAGACGAATGTGTTGAAACAATGATCGGAGTTGGTGTAAGGCTTCAGCACTCAAAGCATTATCTTTACTGGTGAACAACGACAAAGCAGTATGAATGATGGTCCCGCCGATTGCCGCTCTCTTCTCTTCGCTACGCATTTGCTTGGAGTTTGTTCAAGGTTGTTAAGCGGAAATCATCGTTGACGTTTGAATTAGAATAGATCTTTTTTACTCTCAATAATATGCAGAACTCGGAATTCTTAGAAATGCCAGAGCTGTGTCGATGCAATTGTGGATATACTCTTCCGATTCTATTTGTTGTCTCGTCACCCTTGTGTCATTCCCGATAAACTTGAAGGCAACACGAAGTCATATATTACTGCAGCCATATAAAGCAAATGGCGAGGAGTAACCCCACGTCGATTCACTCGTCTCATTTCACTCGTTGCCATTTGGAAAGGTGTAACTGAAATTCCTTCTCGAAATGTTCTTATTTGTTCAAGATATATGCTAGGAAAAGACAATTCCTCGGCATAATAATAGAAGAGCAGACTGTTTGGAATTAGATTTTCTCTTGGCGCAAGTCCCAAATATGTATCCTCATCCCGTAATAGCGTTTGTTGCTGGGCAGTGAGGCTATCTTCGATTGTGATTTGTTCACCGACTTAAGTCTGGATAAAGTGGTGTACCTTTGAGAAAGTTTAATCATGCTCAAATTGTCCTTTTATAAACCACGCCTTGAACATAGCTCGATTTGTGAATCTTCCGTTTTTTTTATGTCCATGTTGTTACTGTGATCATCTTCAATATTGCGTTGTAGTTTTTTTTTACCATCGTATCCACGTCAACCGGCACATTTATAATCTCTGCATATACTCCAACTTGCTCATTCACGTGTCTCAAACGTTTTATTTCCATGAAAGGAATTATGGGGGAAATTAATCGTTCCGTTATAATATCCAACGGTGGCAAATCATGCGGCATTTGTGGATATTTAAAGCCATTGTAAACTGCGTGGCTTTTTTTGCCGCAGTGATTGCAGACACGCTGGACATTAGGGTGGGTCGATTCCGGACTTTTTTCGATTCGGGATTTCTAATAGTACTCAAAAGTTGCCTTAGTACTTCCTGCTTCCAATGTAACTTTTTGTTTTGAGATCGGATTGCATCTTCAACCCCATCTCCGGCCTTGAAATTTCGGAAATTCGCCTAAAATCGTGAAATTGTCTACCTAGCGCCTGAAATACGCATCTCATGGCAAAATGTATGAAGCAACAGTTATTTGTCACGTCATTTGCTACCGAAATGGTATATTTGAGCATGGCCTAGGAGTAAAGAGGTTACAGATATATTTGCAAGAAAGGTTGAAAATACTTTCAAAAAGTCATCTATTCCGATAGTTTCACACACCAGCGTTGTACAAATGCCCATCACATACCATAAGAAATTTCTGACTCTTAAACTTCTTCTTGCACTTGTCCAAAGGAAAAGAAAGTTCCTATCAATGAACAACCATTTCTCTTGGACCAGAGAAGCAGAAGAATTAGTCACATTGGAAGTGTTGATCTGCTTGAAACAAAAAAGATTGCAAAGAAAAATGAACGTAAAGAAAAGCTTTTAAAACGCTATTCAACATCAACACTTACCAGAAAAGTATCAGCTAGAACACGTGACCATTCAGATCAGCCATCCTCTCATACAGACGACAACAATGTAGGTGCGTCGCACATGGATTCTTCCAAAAATGATGCTGATGATTAATTTTCTCTTCCATCCTCTAAAACCAAACAAAACACATTAGTAGTACAACACACTGCTTTAGCTGCCCAAAGATTTGGAGTAAGTGATAGAACAGCGGCCTTGATTGTTTCATCTGCTTTTCTGGATGCCAAAAAAGCAGGTTTGATAACAGAGGATCAGGCTAGCTTTGTCACTGAGAAATGTAAGATTAGTCGGGCAAAAAAAAGTGTTGGAGTTAAGTTCCAAAACACCGAAAGTATTGACTCTGTRTATGGGCTGTATTTTGACGGCGGCAAAGACAATACACTTACACAAGTCAGCGAAGGTGTAAATTTCTACCGCGACACTGTCAAAGAAGAACATATTTCTCTTATAGCGGAACCTGGTTGTCATTATTTTAGCCACGTCACCTCTCCTGCCGGGTCAGCTGCGGATGAGACGCAAGCTATACGGCAACATTTACCAGACATTTCAGTTGAAGTGGAACATCTAGAAGTTGTCGGTGCTGATGGCACCAACACGACCACAGGTTGGAAAGGTGGAATCAGTCGAAAACTAGAAGAATAGGTAGGCCATTACAGTTGGTTGTTTGTCCTCCACATTTCAACGAACTTCCATTTCGTGCTCCTTTCGAACACATAGATGGTGTCTCAAAGAKWYTCTCTGGCGACATAGGTAAACTGCTCCCTGATTGTGAGAAGTTGCCTGTTGTCAAATTTGAAAGTTTTCCATCCTGCCAATTACCTTCTGAGGTTATTAATCCGACCCAACGATCAATGTTCCTCAGATTTAGCGTCGATGATTCCAGGTAACATGTGCAAATCTCGCTGGCTCACCTGTGCAAATAGAATTCTGAGATTATACATTTCTACTGACAAACCAACAAAGGAAATAAATATTTTGGTCAAGTACATACTTATAGTTTACTCACCTTAGTGGTTCTCAATAAGATTCAACAGTTCAATCAAAGATGGCTCGCGCCATCTCTATGCTGCAATTCAAAGGTCGAAATACTTACCTGCTAAACTGCGTAAGGTTGTCGATTCATCCATTCAACAGAATGCTTTCTTTGCTCTTCCAGAAAACATTCTCCTTAGTATGATAACCTGCCAACGGATGGAAGTCAGACAGTTCTTCTGTCAGCCAGAGAAGCAGAGTCTGACACTGTAAATGGAAGGGCTAGATGTAATAAAGTGTCAAAACTGAATTTCAAAGCTAATAATTATTACGATATGATTAACTGGAAGACTATTACCTTGACTGTTCCACCAGTTCTTTGTTCAGTTTCTAACGAAGAACTCATAAAAGGCTGTCGGGTGACACTGCAGAGATATGAAAATTTAGTGAATTCCCCTCTCACACCATGACAGTCGAGATAACCGTCAAACTGGTGACAGAGGCATCGTCTAGAGTTATTGGCCCCAGATCTCGTGATCGTTTTATACGTTCTACACTGAAATCTAGGCAACAAGTGAAAAAGTTTAGTACAAAATCTGATTTTATCAATAAATTTGACACAGGTTCAGACTAAAACAAGCCTGACACATGGTTGGTTGGTTGGGTTGGGCTTGGGAGGAACCCGAAGAACAGCCACCTCCACGCGGTGGGTTCTGGGTGACCAATACAGGTTAGCTGAGAGGTGCAACAATTTTCACTGTGACGCGCCGCATTTTCGTTCGTATCTCGGGAACGGTTCGTCCTACGGCCATGCTCGATAGCAAATGGCATGACGCACTAGTAGAAATCCCGAATCGAGAAAAGTCCAGAATCGACCACGCTACTGGACATGGTTTAATATTTTTGCTTGAAACATCCGGTAGAATTCTGKCAAGTACTTCCTGATTAATATTCTCAGGAAGTGCGTTTAAATCTGGCTTGAACCACAGCCGATCACATATCGAGGAAGCAAACCCAAAATTATTATTCGTTAATTTTGCCATTACAAAGTCATGTACTTTTTATGTTGTTGAAAGTGAGCAAAAGGAATTTGTGGATTATTTCTCACGTTTGTGGCGGTATTACTGGTGTTTTGCTCTGTGTCCTCGGATTTACTCCCGTTTCTTTAACGTGATGGTGCGGCCCTTGCTAATTCTCGCTGCACTACTTATAGAATCGTTGATGGATCAACACACTTAGAAGGTCCAGCAATCGTTGATGGATCAATGCACGTAGAAGGTCCACCAATCATTGATGGATCAACATGGAGCGGAGGTTCAGCCGTTATTAATCCATCAACACGCGTTGAAGGCCCAGCAGTTATCGGTGAATTGACGATCGTTGATTCATCAGTAGTTATTGATGCACCCACAGAAATTGATGGAAGAGCAGACGTTGAATCTATTTTACACGCTCGATACTCTTTCCGATATTCCGCAGCTGTTTTCCTCTTCCTCGATTGACTGCAAGCTATCATTTCCAATTCCTCCTTTTCCCGCTCTGCTTTCTTTCATGCTCGGTACACGATAATATTGTGCTGTTTTCCCTCCTCTTGAAACACGGGCTGCACTCTCTTTTTCCGCTGTAAAATTAATTTAAAATCAAACCATTAAAATTTTATCCAATTGATATTACTTTCAAGAGGATTAATGCACAAGGTGCATCTATTATGGACAATTGAAATATTCAAGGGAAACGTACTGTCACATAACCTGGAATCCACTCTGTTATGCGTATTATCAGTGTCACTCATTTTATTGTTTGTTTGAATCACTATTCACTGTGTACTAATACTACAAATGGTACATCAATATTATATAGAATACGAATTAATGATGGGAAACACTTTAATAACAAAATACGAAAATAAGAAGAAGAATGACACACAGGACGCTTGATGCACTCACGCATAAGCACTAATACTATTCTAGGGAGCTATTACACGCTGTGTGTATTGCCATAGCAGCACATGCGTCTGGCGCAGAGAACTTAAAAGATAGGGAAGGTGCAGGTTCGAACATTTGTTAGAATTGAAGTAAGGAAATCACCTCACTACCACAGAATTCAAGCTGTGAAATGTTAACATTTTTAACAGTTTCCCCCATACTCTGTATTTTCGGCATATAATGACGTGACATGTATGCCCAAGCAGAGAATATGAAGACATAAATATATGTACATATGATGCATGCTTCTTATGATACTCCCAACAACAGCAATGTGATATTTTCATGCTTAAATTTTTGCTTTCAACTAGCGAATCGCAATGTATGCCAATATGTATGCTTTTGCGTTTTGCCGTGGGCATTTCCATATTGTCATGTAAAAATATTTATAACATGAGTGTACCTTTGAATGAATGCATGCATAGTAATATTTAAGGTCAATTTGGACTTGCATATTTAATAATTTTATTTGATTTTTACATGATATACTCTAATATACTAATAAATACTTTTGTATTCTTTTCTTACTAATAGAGATTGAATTTATCACAATAATATATAAATATCATATATTTACATATATGATCTATCATATTAATCTTATTATCTGCTCATATGATTGCATGTAAAAGCATGTGCGCGTTCAGAAATTCAAATCATGATTTTATCACTTATCAATATATTAAATGTGCGCGCATTAATCATACATTCATATATTTGTATACACTTCCGAACAAATAATGCACAAACATACATACATATGCATACTGTACTTATTATATACATATATATACCGTACTTATTGACTGCATTATTATATATAATTATTTGTATAAAACCTTGGAATTTATTCATAAAAATCACCACTCAGAAGTCGTTTTAGCCGTTGTAATCGAGCGATCACCAAAGAAATATTATTTCAAATATGCCACCAGACAAAATTAAAAATTAATTTCATAAACCTCAACCTGTCAGATAAAATAATATACCTCCTCATCGCGGGTGCTAATACTTTTGATTTGCAAAGAAAGTAAATGAAGACTGATTACAGAAATTTTTCTGTGAAGTATAGTCTTAACTTTTCAACGGCCAACGCAGAGTATTTCAACCAAAAGTCACACAAAATAGTTGAGAATTCGCAGAAATGAAACCGAAACGAAGGAAAAATAATGCGCAAGTATACAAACATACATATGCGACACATGTGAATATGTCACCAACAAAAATTGAAACATTGTTCTACAAAAACAACAAATGCTCAAATAGCATAAGCATGTGCAAGTGTTTTAATAGCAGAAACAGCCAAAACGCTACTCCCTTCCTTCCTTTTTCTTCCATACTGAGCAAAATATGTCAAAAGTTGAGCCCGTGGTAAAAACGCAAAATCAGCCATCCTTGTTTGTTTTCATTTGAATAATGTTGCCATTGCTCAATACGCATATACATAAACTTTTGTACACATCTAAGTTTCAATTATAATTTTTCATAATATAAAATATCAAAACTGAAAACAAACTATTAAAAATAGTTTATATATGTAATTATAAATAATAGCATTCGACTCTGATTTTGAATTGCTTTCAGAAAGTTTCAAACATATTGAAGACAACTTTTATAATTACTACAGTATAGTATATCGAGATTGACAACCCTGCGTTGTGAGAGAGCAATCAGCTGACACGTTTCCACGGCAAAAACCAAATATGCTGTAGATTCTCACGTCATCCGACGTCAAAGAGAGAAGGCAGTAGTGTTTTTCACTGTGTACACATTGCACGCCCATAAGATTGGTCGTATCAGCTGACACGACCCACGATTCTGCATTTTTAACTGTTTCTGTTATAACGCAGTGGTAGGCATTTCATAGCAACATTTTGTAAGCTAACTTCACATGTGCGTTTACGCTCTATCGTTTAATCGTTATCGAGCCAGCAACGAATTAACATCGTGCAAGACTATAGCGCAAAACCAAATATGCCCTGCATGAAATATTTTATGATTCTAAATGCCTTTGGTGCCATGCAATGCCTTTTATGTTCCAAGTCTTTTAAAGATAATAGGGAATATATCCTTAAAAGACATTTTGTTAATTTTCATTATTCTATTAATTATTTAGATGAAAAAGAATAAAAATGTCTTTTTTAAGAAAAACATATTTTTTTTGCTTAATTTTAATTCCAATTTCTTACTGGGCTACACAGTGACAGATCCTCTCATGCCGACCACTGGTTTAACGCCACCTTTACCGAAGTCGCATAAGAAGTTTAGCTTCAAAACAACTTATCTTGCTTGTTCTGCTCCCGCCGCTCACCGTCTGCTATAGCCAGCTTCTCTGCATCGCTGTATGCCCTCGTTGACTGTTAACTCGCTCGTTCTGCTTCGCTACTACGTATATGTATGTATGTGTCGTTTTTAACCGCTAATACGCCTGTTGTACGCTGCTCTCTGCAGATTGGAGAACACTGTTTACTGACGCCGGTATTCTGCGTGTTTACTGCTTTGCTTACCGTTGTAGTTGCCGTTATATTCTGGCGTTCCAACGGTATGAATCCAGGCTACCTCGGACTGCAGGTACAGTTCCTCTAAACTTTAGTAAGCCGTAACCCACACATTCACCTTTGTGCCTTGCTGCGCGTATGCCCGTTGACTCCTTAATCGAATCAACTTTTCACTTTTGGGTCAACATTTACGCCTATTTGAAAGAAAAAGAAAGAATATAAAAACATAAAAAAACTATATACATACATATATATAACATATATACCAAACATATAAACTGGTCTATTCAAAGGAACCGGTATATTCGTTTCATTTAAATATTTAAGAAATTAAATTTCAAAACATCGAAATTTATCGAAAAATCTTCTTATACTTTTTTATCCGGCTTAATTGCGTTTAATTATTTAAATTATATAATTAAATATTATTTAAATATTGATATCAATAAATTTAAATAAACCCCCGTTAACGTTACAATTATATATTTAGGAAATTTAATTTCAAAATATCGATATGTATCGATAATTGTATTAAACTTTTTCTGTTTTTAAAAATCGTAATACCGGATTTTTATTATTTAATCACTTTCACCAGACTGGACAAGGAAGCAACACAAATGGGTCTGGCAGTGAACGAGGGCAAGACGAAATATCTSCTGACTACGCCAATCAAGAAGAAGAATCACTTTTTGCACTACTTATAGTTACTTAACATTCGAGATCCGTATTTCTCTCACTGCAGCCCACAATGCACTTTTTCCATATCGATGTTTTCGGCATTTTTGCTGTAAATTAATATATGTTTTGTATGTAATTATGTACGCGAATTACTTTAAGGGTACTTACGTTTATATTTGCTGATTTATCCCTCACTTTTCAATTAACACTTTTAACTGATTTCATTTTTTTTTTTTTACTTTTTTTCAAAGAAACGAGGGCCGTAACGAATTCCTCCATTCGAATATTATTTGCGCGGGATTTCAGTCCGGTCGTCTCTTTTCATCCAATTGCAAAACGTCAAAACCTACCCAATCCAGTCAACTGTAAAAGTTCGGTAGGTGAGCGGCTCTCACATTTCCAGTGACAGGAGAGTTAGGGATCTCTTTATCTCTGGTTTATGTTATATGGTTTGGTCAGAGATAATGAGATGTTTAACTCCTCTCTCACTGGAAGTGAGAGAACAACTGCTAAACCACCTAAACTTTGACAGTTGATCGAGTTCAGGAGGTTTTGACGTTTAACAATTGGAAACGAGCGATGGCCAGATTGAAATCTTAGCAAAAAATATGTAAACGGAGGGATTTGTTGCATCGTTCAATACCACTTATAAAAAATGTGAAGCAATGAAAATTAAATAAATTTGTGAAATTTAAAGGTATTTGATGAACGGTTTTGTAATTTGAAGCATTATAGTATTATTTTCAATGGAAAATGATTAAATCCTTTTATTGGGCATTGAAAGGTCAAATATCAGTTGTTCTAATATACTTTAAAAAAAATGTAAATAGTTTTTCCATATAATAAATAACCAGTATATATTAATTTTTATTCGTACTAAATGTTGGTTGTTTTAATTTAAATGCCCAAAATATATTATTTTGTCCAATCTGGTCATAATGGAAAATGTTATAAAAAACGCTAATTTTGAGGTGCTCTCACACTGGAATAAGTTGAACATCCCTTTATTCCTGGTTTGGTGTTGTTTTGACGTTTTGCAATTGGAATGACTGGAACGGCCAGATTGAAATTATACCAAAAATATATGTAAACGGAGGAATTTATTGCCGCCGTTCAAGATCGCTAATAAAAATATAAAATAATGAAAATCAAAGAAAATTCGAAATTTAAATATATATTATGAAACGTTTTATAATGCGTAATATAATTAATTTTCTATTACAAATGATTAAAAACATTTATTAATTTAGAACTAACAGGCTTAATTCACCTTATTAAATAATGAAATATCGAAAGTCAGTTGTTTTAATATACCATAAAATCACAAAAAGGAATTAAGTAGTTTCGCCATATATTAAAAGTCCAATATATAATAATTTCAATCGTAATAAATGTTGGGTATTTTAATTTAAAATATCCAAAAATTCTTATTTGGTGCGATTTGGCCATAATGGAAAATGTTATAAAAAAACGCTTATTTTGAGGTGCTCTCACACTGGAATAAGTTGGGCATCCCATTATCCCTGATGTGCATGTGCAATCAATTGCCAAAACCTAAGTAAATATGTTTGTATTGTTATATACATTTGTTGAGTGCTTGCGTATATAACGCATACATGCCTCATATAATTGTATATATGTATGTATGTTTACGTATATACATATAGTATGTTCAATATATTTGAACATATGTAGATATTTATGTTTTCCGAGGTGTATGTGTCTTTCGTGGGTTTTCATTTACTACTCCGTAGCAGCAAAATTCCTARAATTATTGCTATGCCATAGCTACCGCTCTCACTTTAACGGGAAACATTGCAGAACAATATAAAAGTATGTATAAGCTCTACTCTGCTCGGAGTTTTTTTAGRTAAAAAACTATAGCTGTAGCAATAGTCAAAATGAAGTGCTGTGCTCTGCTCTGGCGTAGCGGTTTCAAAAAGTTGGGAGCTTTAATAATAATATTTTATTTATAAACAAAAGAATCTAAATCAAAAACTTATTTTATTCAGTCAGTGTTTAAATTAAATCAAAATTACAAACCTCTATTATTCAGTGTCAGTATTTAAATTAATATATTAAGTAAGTAGTAATTAAATAAACCCTCCGCAGTTCCACCGCAAAATTAAAAAATAAACAAAACATTTTTGAGAAGACAGAAAAAATAGCGTTAAATGAGAAAACTCGTGTGGTTCAAATTATAGACCACCGCAGTAGCTGCTAACTTTATAATACTCTTGGAAGGATGTTTTATCTTCGAAAGTGGAATATTGCATGTGGTTTAAATCCAAAGTTACGTCTGTTTATGATAGGAATCCTTGAATTATTTCAAGCCGAAATACTTGTGTTGTTCCGTTAAATTATACAATATACATATATGAATTGATTATGCAAATATTCAAAAGGTATAAAAACATATACTCCAATCGGTTGGCTCCATATTTTCAACATCAAAATTACAGCGTCCGAAAGTTGTTTGAGGAAATTAATTGGGCGATAGTAAGGTATGATCTCGTCTTTCTTATAATCTGCCACAATAAAACTATACACTTCCTTCTCACACTGTTCATAAATGTATGAACATGATACTTTATTTCTTCAGATATACATATATTATATATGGAAAATTATATTTGTGTGACAAGGACGTTAATACATAAATATACAGATGTAAACAATAAATGAAATGAAAAGAAAATACAGTCCAATAAATGTCAAGTGCAATGGTAAGCAAAAAAATTTGCTCATAAAAATGTGAAAATCATTTCCTATTGAATAAATCTCATCAAATAGTATATATGTACATATGTATGTGGCTAAATGAGTTAAATTTCCCGCCCTCATACACCACTACACCACACAACACACCATTCAAAAAGCAACACTGGCACATTCAGCACACTTGGAGACAACACTCAACTGGAAGCAGAAGTCTACACCCACACACGCGCCAATCCATGCCGTCCATCAACCTACCATAACTCTCCAAAGCCCAACGAACAAAAATCTTCGTCCTGGAAGAGGCCGACCCTTTTTTTCGATCACGATCTACGAGCGATATACAACGTTTCTCTGGCTATTTTCGACGCGCAGCAGAATTTCTCGGTTTTTTCTAATACATTTTGCTTCATCAGTGGATTTTCTGCGTGCAGCAGCTTTTCTCGGTTTTTTCTAAAACATTTTGCTTCATCAGTGGATTTTCGGCGCACAGCAGCTTTTCTCGGTTTTCTCTAATCAATTTAATTAAGATTTTTTCTATACACTTGGTATAACCTCCATTGGTATCCGACCAAGGAGCTCATCAACATACTTACATTTACTGCCTCAACATACCTTTACTGTCACTCCACTGGTATCCGACCAGGGAGACTCTTCTTTTAATCTGTGAAACACTGTGGAAAGCTTGTGCTTATAATTATTAAAGAATTAAAACCAATCATTTGGCCATACA
>NW_017535176.1:0-926 GCF_001853355.1 Bactrocera latifrons
GGGGCATTTTTGATCAAAGAACACTTACTATTCTGTGATTAAGTTTTTCTAACTCACTTATATACGGCAAACCAAATATGTTTGCAAGAGTAGCTTAAGCAAAGTAGAAGCACACGCGGGTTGCTAAATGATTAGCGGAAACTCGGAAATAACAACGACACAACTGCTCAGCACGAATGTTAGTCGGTGACTGAGTATAAAAATAAACTACTCGTAATAGTTCACTTAGAAAAAGTGTTTTATCCGAAAATTCTATTTTAAAAGTACCAAACAATTGTAAAATATCCAACAATATAAAGATTAGCAAAAAAGATACAACCATTAACTTAAGAGAATCAAAATGTATTTCTCAAGTAGTTGAGGGCAAAGAATCGTTGTGTGACTTCAGTAATGCAGACCATATCAAGGAAATCGAAGAGATTGACAACAGGTTAATCCTACTTAACAACTTTAAYGGCAGTGTAATGCAAAATAGTATAACCCGTCATCTGAAAGGAACATATCTTGTACACTATTATAATGAGAACATAACTATTAATAACACTATGGAAAATTTTTGTGATTATTGTCTGGGGGGAGAGAAATTCCAAGTCAGGGTGATGGTACTAGATCAGTATAGTAAATCCCTCAAAGGGCTTGGCGTTCRTATGTGTCAGTTTTTTTTTATTACCGTTTAAAATTTTTCCCTATCTTGATGTTTCTTCGCTTAGTTCTAATATTTTGGCAAAAATCGAAGTTAAGTTTAACATAACTCGCGAACCACTTGTCCGATTTTGATGAAACAAATTTAGAAAAATTAAGTATTACAATTTTTATATTTGTTTTTATTGTTTTTATTCAAAAAAGTGTCATTTATCGCCTTTTCTTATAAATTTTACCCAATAACTCCAGACTTCTGGCCATAAAATACTAAAAAAATAAAGTAA
>NW_017535176.1:1142-7915 GCF_001853355.1 Bactrocera latifrons
ATCTGTAAGTTTTTGTTTTATTAAAATGAGTTTGAAAAAATAAAAAATCAGTATTACCTCATTTCAAATGGCATAGCAACTTGATGATAGCGTTCACCTTGTTCATCAGACTCGGTAGCCAATTGTTTGCTGAAGTAGTCCAGATGATGATGTAAATAATGGATTTTCAAGGACATGTGGACACCAATTTCCGAAAATGCTCTTAACATCCTTGCGACAGAAACATCCTAGTTGTTAGGACGATGCTTTCCCAACAAGCCTCTATTAATTCTTTGATTTCCCGCCATGCATTCAATTCAGCGTCAATCAAAATATTGTTGAATGTGTCACATTTAATCAGCCAATCAGGTGTACTAAGATTGCAAMAATTAATTTGTTAAGATGGAAAACCATTGGAAATGAATGTGATATTATAACTTACCTTCTTTAATTTTACTTTCGCTGAGTATCGGGTAAATTAGTTTCAAAAACAAGAAAACTTCATCTCTTTTGGCGACAGTTTTGATAAAGTTCTTAACAATTCCAAGTCTAATATGCAATGGAGACAGCAATATTTTCTCCTTCGGCACTAGAGGCTCACGAATAATATTGGCCGTTTGTAATCTGCTGTGCGCTCTGAGTTTCCATCCGTGGAATGCATATTGGTCACCGGAAAATCGTGTGTCCCAATCGCACAAAAAGCACATATATTTTATATAGCTGCTTTGAAGACAGCAAAGCATTGTTACAACTTTTAAATCGCAGCATATGCGCTACATATGTTTGGCGTAGTTAACCATTTTGAAAATATTTTCCAGTGCATCATATGTTTCTTTCGTTTCTGTATTATAGGCGATTGGAACTGAAGGTTTTTTATTGGTCTTATGCAGTAAACCGCTTTCAAGCAGAGTTTTCAACTGTCAATAAATAATCTCCAGTCATCTGCTTCATATTTTTTTTCCATTGCGTTCATCAATTTTCCTACATCCGGGCAATATGCAGAAGTTTTTTCATCATTCACAAGGAATAAACTTTGGATTGTTGCCTGGCGATTTCGATAAGCTGTGACTTTCACACCGGGCGCCAACAAATTGTTTGATTTCAAAATGGAAGCCAGCTCTTCCGATTTATGCTGTGTTAATTCCAACTTGGCAACAATTGAATCAAGCTTATCTTGATTTATTAAAATTGGCTCATTGGATACTGATTTCTCATATGGGGGATCATCACATGCATCATGTCGGAGCAGTCGTAAAAGAGAAAATATCTTAGCTAGAAGGTTTTGGCACAGGAATGTGGTCCGAATGAGGCAATGGTGTTGCGGCACTTGCAACACCGACGTAATTATTTATTTATTTATTTATTTATTTAGTTAAGTCTATGAACATTAATTCTTACAGACTACTGGAAAATTAAGATGCTAAATAGAATTCTAAAATAATTCAATTAACAGTACATAAGTAATTAACTTAAACTAAAAAAACAGAATTTAGGGTATTAATGAAGGATACCCTATACACATCTAGATGTGTATAAGAGACAGGCATTTATCTGGATTCAGAAAAAGCTTCGATTTCAGCACCAATCATAAAAAGTATCAATATCACGTTGGAGTTTGGATACATCTTGTGGATTTTTGATTGTTGCAAAAATTTTTAAGTCATCTGCGTATAACAGAAAGTTAGCGAAAGAGAAACAACAGAAAATGTCATTGATAAACAGCACAAAGAGAAGTGGAGCCAAGACGCTTCCTTGTGGTACTCCTGAAGACACAATGAATGTATCAGATGACACTCCATCGACGCTGACAACGCATGGTCTATGGTGCAGATATGATTTAATCCACTGCAAGAAAACCGAGTGAAACCATAAAGATGATAACTTTTTGATTAGAATTTTGTGTGAAGCTTTATCAAAGGCTTTAGAGAAATCTGTGTAGAACAATCCACCTGAAATCCAGCTAAAAACCGCTAAGTTTGAGACAGTGGAGCGCCCAGGGACAAACCCATGCTGATTGACATTATTTATAGATTTTACTGCAAAAAATAATTTATTTTTAACAGAATACTCAAAAATTTTCGAAATAATAGAAAGTTTTGAGATATGCCTGTAATTGGAGACTACGTCTTTTCTAAAACCTTTCAGAATAGGGGTAATGCAGTTCAATTTCTAGTCAGCAATAAAATTCCCAGAGGGGAGAGACTTATTGAAGATAAGCATGAGAGGATATACCAAGGCGGTACAATTTTTTATAAGTACAGGTCCCATCCAAATCAAATTTGGGAGAAGACTAAATATCAGAAATAGCCTTGGCAATATCATCCTGTGAAAGACACAGTAAGCCAAAATTTATGGATGGGAAGTTATTAGCCGAATGAGTGGAACTAATACCAGGATCGTCGTGAACATAATTCGATTGGAAAAATTCAGCAACCAGGTTGGAGATGTCGCCAGGGGTGCACGCGGACTTATCACCCCAGCTTAAAGCAGAGGGAAGGGCCGAACGCGCTCTTCTAGATTTTACAAAGTTCCAAAAGAGCTTAGGRTTCGACTTGATTGAAGACTCTGTACTATTAATAAACCTTTTATAGAGAACTTGTCCAATTCACAACAACAGTTTTGTGTAGTGCTGGTATTGAACAAAGAAAACATGAGATTTAGTTGAAGAGAATTTTCTGTAGTATTTATTTCTAAGATTTTTTAAACGTTTGAGGGCCTTATTGTACCAAGACCACTTATATGGTTGTGCATGTTTGAGCGGGATATTATAATGACAAAATTCCTTAATTGATTTCGTGAAAATCGAGAAACTATTTGCTGTATCCAGTCCCGACAGTAAATCATCCCATTTAATCTCACAAAGCAGATTGTTGAGTCGTTCAAAATCACAAAATGCAAAATTAAACCCAAGCTCGWCGGTAGGTTTAACATGAGCAAAGAGATAAGTATCCACCGTAAACGCTAGTGGAGAATGATGAATTGTGGCCAGAGTAATTGAAGAGAATCCGTCAAGAAACCTAAATTTTAAATTATCACTGAGAAATATCAGCATATTTAATACCAGCGAGGAAATGTTATTAGCGTGTGACTTATACAACTCTAGGGGACTATTAGGAGGGATGTAAGAGACTACAATGAACAGAGCGTCATTGATACAAATACATAGTTGGTCCAGAATGGAATCATCATTATCAAGCATAATTAAACAAGGTCGAAATTTGCGATGAACTGCTAGGAGCACACTACCCCCTCTTAAACAGCCAGTTTTTACATGATCTCTGTTCTTACGGAAAACATAATAGAGATTTGAATCAAAGTATTCGCTATCAAAGTAGCTGGAATTCAACCAACTCTCAATATTTGATTTACATCTAGTACCCGATAAATTTTGGTAGTAAACTTTAAGGCAAGAGTCGGTTGAGGAAGGTGACGCATGAATGAAATCGTGATTAACAATCGCATCACCTAATCCGCAACACTGTTTTCCCCTCCTTTGGAAAAAACTTAAAGAGACGCAACATGATGCCAGAAGGCCACACTGAAGAGGAGAAAACGGCATTAAAAAGATGGGAACACACATAACTTAAAGTTTATCCTCTTAAGATTATTAATATTCATATCTTTCTTAACTAATTTATAACATAAGAGATGCTCACTATTAACATTAGCATGTTTAACAAGAAAAGCTATAATATCTTCCTCAGTGACTGAGTTCTTAAAAGCAGACAGGTGAATCCATTTCTTGGGTATGACGACATCGAGATCACGATTGGCATTAACACCAACAACAGTTGAAGCAGCTGGGGATTTTTTGTTCCTAGTGCTCACTTTTAACATCGAATTTCCATTAGCAGTAATAGTAGTACAAGAACTCAGATTAACAGAGTCAACCACGGCGACTGATTGAGCAGCATTGACAGCGGCAGAAGGGCGAACTTATTTAGCAGCAGCTGATGTATTGTTTATGGCTTTCGATTGAGTGTTGATATTCCTAGCAACAGCACTAGCATATGTATTGGCATCATTAGCAGCATTGGGAGCAGCGGCAGCGTTAGACGGGGCTGTATTTGTAACATTATCAGTAGAAATAGAGAGAGTAGAGCAAGCAGCAGACGGA
The DNA here is from genome assembly GCF_001853355.1 of Bactrocera latifrons. Lineage (NCBI taxonomy): Eukaryota > Metazoa > Arthropoda > Insecta > Diptera > Tephritidae > Bactrocera > Bactrocera latifrons. Next base: position 5,239 of record NW_017535176.1, read on the forward strand.
GCGGCAGAGATTGCTGTCGGTGTAGCGGGAGCGAGATAATCCATACTCAAGTTATCCGTTGGAGCAGAAACAGCAACATTAGATGGCTGAGCATTTGTACCCACAATAGTCGTAGAAGTGAGAATGGAGTTAGCAATAGTTGAAGCTGCAGAGAATGCTTTCGGAATTGCGGGAGCGACATTATTCACACTCACATTATCAGCAGAAGCAGCAGCATTATAGCGATTTTAGAAGCATTTGTACCCAAAGAAGTCGCAGCTGTGAGAATGGGGTACGCAGCAGAAAGAGCATTCGAGGCTGGTGCAGAGAACTTGCCGTTATCGGACAATTTATTTTTCACAATGCAGATCTCTGATTTGAGTTCGTTAAGCTTAACGATCAACAAATTTCGGTCATCACATAATTGTTGTATTAAAGTGAGCGCCTTCGTTTGTTCAGCTCTCAGTGAACTCACTTCCATAAGCAGAGAGTTTAGCAATGCATTTACCTTACTAGGATTAATAGCCTCGAAAGGTTCAGTTATTACCTTGATTGAGTTATCCGCATTTAGTTGTTGCGAGTTTACATTGTCAGAGCACTGAGCAATGCTCACAAATGGCGACGCCGGCGGCGAACGAATGGAATTTCTTCGAACTACCGCGCACGCTTTACAATAAAAAAAGTTTTTCGATTTTAGTAAAATATCCACATCAGCCTGTGAAAAATTCACACACGACAAGTGGAAGAATTGGTGGCATTTATGGCAGCTGATCTTGGGCTGAGCACGATCAACTCAATGTCCGCAAACACACGGCATTAATTTAAAATAAATAAAAATAATCAGTACTGTTCACTTTTAAAAAATTTGAGAAAAATCACTTTTACTAATCGCGTTCGTCGGCACTTGTTGAATGACAAAAATCACAGAACCAGTGTGAGAAAGAGAAGAAGTATAATGACAATGCATGTTTTATGTGAACATTACAGAGCCAGTGTTGCTAGATTTTTTATGAATTTAAAAAAAAAAATTTAAATTTTTAGGAAAAAAATACTTTTTTCCCTTCATACATTCATGTTTAACTTCAAAAGTGTTGTAATTCTTAATTTTTCTAAATTTGTTTCATCAAAATCGGACAAGTGGTTCGCGAGTTCTGTTRAACTACGTTTTTGCCAAAATGTTACAACTAAACGAAAAAACATCAAGATAAGGAAAAAATGTAAAAGGTCATAAAAAAAACTGACATATACGAACCCCAAATCCGTTGAGACTTTTACTATACTGACCTAGTACCATCACCTTGAGAATTTCTCACCCCTGATTAGCTGTTGTACTGTATAATAAAGAATACATAGGCAATAATACTAGTAATACAAAAATTCTGCATAAAACCAAAGGAAAACCCAATCCTAAAAATTGGCGTAATCCGACACAAATCATGAATGAAACAAACAATTTTCCTAGATCTGTACATCTGCCATTGACAACCACAATAAAAGCAAGGTTATTCTGGAACAGTGAATTATAAAAGGATACTAGCAAACCCGGCGAACTCCGTTTCGCCACCAGATGGCTTCGTTTTATGTAACATTTCGTTTGGATAAAGAAAATTTCATTGCGAACACAAGCCGAACTTGAAACTGCAATCGTTTGAAGTCAAACGGAAGATCAGTCGGAATCATTGGTATTCAGGGAATATATACATYTTTACCTGCGTACTTTTCGTTAATATTGGTTGCCTCAGTCAAATTCGGCATACATCTTTTTACCGAAAATCGAAGACTGTTGCAAAGTCGCGATGGATTCAAATTACGCAATATCATAATAACTGTACAAACTTTGAGTTGCAAGTTATGTGGTGGAAATCCTAGTAACTCCAGAAAGCTCAAAAACTTAGTTAGAAATTTTGAACGGTGAAACTCAGTGCGTGTACATCATTTTTCTTTGCGACAAGACTTGCTCRTTGACTTAACCGAGCATAATTCTGATAATTCTCACTAATGTTTGGGAAACATTTTTAATAAGAGCTAATTGAGAGTCTACAAATCGCCAAAAATCGTTGGAGTAATTAATCAAAATGTCGCATCAACTGGGACTTTTCCATTTCAAACAGCTAACAATTATTTGGAAATAATGTTTTATATAAATAGATTATATAATTGCAGCAAACCCACAGACAATTAAATAAAATACTCCTTGGAATGTTAAATTCAAAATTCAAATAGATATTAATTTATATTCATTTTACGTCTGCACACGCTCGCCCACTGTGGTCATGTTCAACACACMTCCTCAAAAGTTTCAATGAAAAAAAAATTTAAATATTATTCAAGAGTTAAAAAATGTCTTATACGACGAGCATATGTTTTGTGGGGAGATACAATTATTCATGGTCCAGCATTTGCTGCAAAGGATTAGATAAACCCAGTAAAACATAATCAGACCATTCAAAATTAGTAATACTAATAATTATACATAATAATATAAATTCATATACTAAATTTAACATATTTTATATTCAAGAGCACAATTAGGTATTTTATATCTACTGTCAGCGTCAAAAGAAAGTGTACACCTTCTTCCCATACATTTGACTCTTTATTTCAGTATAAAAAAAATTAAAATTTTTTCAAATCAATTTTCATTTACAAATGATTAGATAGTGTTCTTAAAAAAAATTAACAGCAATCCAAAAAAACT
>NW_017535176.1:9195-11147 GCF_001853355.1 Bactrocera latifrons
GAAATAAAGAGTCAAATGTATGGGAAGAAGGTGTACACTTTCTTTTGACGCTGACAGTATATGCTTTGTTCGTTTATGGCAAGTTGGATTATTGGCTATGCTTATGTATCCTTGGTTGTGTTCATAAATATTTATTGGCTTATTGGACTTAAATTTAATTTCAGAGATTAACGACTTCAACCATAATGCCTCCCTCACACTTTCAAATAATGCAATATATTTCGCTTCTGTCGAAGAAGCTGTTATTGATCTTTGTTTCATTGCACACCAACTAATAAACAACTCTCAAACATTTTAAATAGAAAACCAGTTGTACTTCCTCTATCTGTTTCACTTCCTGCSCAATCAGAATCTGCATATCCAATAATAATATTTTCGTAATTAAGATTTGTCTTAAAGGTTAATTTTAAATCAGCCATACACTTTAGGTACCTCAGAACTCTTTTTAGGCGTTGGCATAGTTCATTATTATTATTATTTGTATAGCGACTCAATATTCTTATTGATGCTTTTAAGGCTGGACGTGTACATAACATTATGTGCATTAAGCAACCAATCACGTTCCGACATGGTGCTCAATCAATTCATCTGCTGCTAAATTTTCATAGTTTATTTTGCTGGGAAGTGGTGTACTGACAGGCTTACAATCTTGCATATTAAATTTACTAAACACATTATTTATATAAGCTGACTGACTCATATACATTTGATCTTCTTTTCTCTCTATTTTTATTCCTATAAAATATCGAATATCTAACAAGTCATCAGACATTGTAACAATATTTTCAGTAACTATTATAACATTATCAACACATAATAATACATAGATATTTTTAGAAATATCTCTTTTGTATTTTATGTAAATACAACGATCGACTCCTGTATTTACAAATCCTACTTCTTTTAAAGAATCCTCAAACATTTGAAACCAGCACCTAGCTGCTTGTTTAAGACTATAAATAGCTTTATTTAATTCACAGACTGTATTATCATTATGTACTAATCCTTCAGGAACTCTCATATAAATTTCTTTTTTTAATATTCCATTTAAAAATGCTGTTTTTACATCCCTATGATGCATTTTTTAACCATATTGGTTTGAAAGCGCCAGCATTAAGCGAAAACTAGATATTCGTGCAACAGGTGCAAATGTTTCATCATAATCTSTTAAGTATTCTTGGGTAAAGCCTCGTGCTAAAAGTCTAGCTTTGTACCTAACTAAATTACCACATTCATCTTATTTTATTGTAAACACCCACTTGCAATCAACAACATTTTTGTTATCGAGTTTCGTTACTAGTGACCAAGTATTATTTTCAGAATGTGATTGCAATTCATCTCGAATTGCTTTTTTCCAATAAACTTGATCACTTCGATGTTTTACTTCTTCATGACTAGTTGGAATACTATTAAAACATGTGTGAGCATTCATTAGGCATTTTTCTAATAATCTATATGACAATTTGGGTTTTTCTTTTAATCTTTCACTTCTTCTGATTACGTCAGAATGTTGCGAGTTATCTCCAGTATTTATAACTAGATCGGCATATCCTAGGTTTGTGGAATTTTCACTAGGCTGCTCATCTGTATTTAAWATATCAGATTTCTCAATATTTCCTTCCATTCCCAATGGAATAACTGACTCTTCATTCTTTGTATTCTCATACAAAGTTTCAACTGTTTGCTCTTTATCCGCATTTTCCAACACAGAGCCTTCAACTTGATTATTACTTTCTAGTTCCATGACAGAGTCCTCAAGCTATTCAGGACAGCTRTCTGCAGTCCTAGAATTTAAAAAAATCGTTTCATCCACCACAACATCTCTAGCTGTCATAAACTTTCTTGATKYCACATTCCACAATTTGAGACCATTTGGTTCATATCCAACAAGTATACACTTAATTGACTTCAAATTTTCGCTTTCTCACTTTATTGTGAACATATACTGTTGA
>NW_017535176.1:11317-14745 GCF_001853355.1 Bactrocera latifrons
GCCTTTTTAGTTATCGTTCTGATCATACGCTCAGCTACACTATTTAATTGTGGAGTGTGGGGAATCGGTAAATGATAGCTAATGCCTTTTTCTATACAGAACTCTCGCATTTCATTAGAAAGATATTCCCTACCATTGTCAATGTTACTCTGTTCACATTAAAGTGAACTTCACCTTTTGCATCAAAGTTTTTAAACATAGAAAATACATCGCACTTGTATGTTATTAAATAAGTCACACAATAATGTGTGTACTGATCTAGAAAAACTACATAATAATTTGTATTACCAATTGAAGAAGGTGTTATCGGACCACAAACATCCGAATACACTACAAATAAAGGTCGTTTTATATTTTCTTTATCTTTAATATTTTCAAACTTAAGTCTCGATTGCTTTCTTAGTACAAGCCTCACATAGTTCAGTATTTAACTCTATGTTCTTTATTAAATAATTATCACTAAATAAATCATTGTTTAATTTCCATAAATTTGCCAAAAATAATATGCCCCAACCTTCTAAGCCATAAACGATACTCAGCCTTGTTTTTAATTGTTGATTCATTTGAAATTTAATAACCGAAACGTTATACTCACTGTTTCCATCGAAAACCAATTGGCCATTCTTTGTGACTCTGACACCTCCTGGATTAAACTCAATGGTCATGCCAGCTTCTTGCATTTTCTTCACTGATAAGAGATTGTGCGGCACCTCCTTGCTGTATAGCACATTTTTCAAAGCAATTTCATTGAAACATCATTTCAGATGAACCATGCCTTTCGCTGTAGCTTTAATGCATATACCATTTTTCGCCGTAGCAATCTCCACAGGTGTTGTCAAGTCATGGTAATCAGCAAACAATGCAGCATCTTTGATGAGGTCATCAGAAGCGCCTGAATGAATTATAAACAAAATGTCGCTCTCTTCTGGCAAACTACTCATACTCCTCATCATAAAAGCAAATCCCTGATATTTGCTAATTGAGCCTGTTTCTGCTTTTCTTTGTTTTGATTATCTAAACTTTTCTTAAAAATAAAACAATCCTTTTTATAGTGGCCTGTATTGCCACAATAAAATCATTTACAATCTGGCTTAAAATTCTTTTTAAATGGCTGTTTCTCATTTTTTATTATTAAATTTTGGCTTCATTTTTTTAACGAACGCTAACGTTAAATTACTCTCTGATAAGGTTTCGATCGCTGTTATTACTCCATCAAAACTGGATGGAAGAGTTAAAAGTAAATGGGATACCTGGTCCATCTCATCCATTTTAGCACCTGTCGGAATTAAGTTTGTCACTAGCTCGTCAAATACATTAAAATGATTTAATAAATTTGTGTCGCCTTTTAACTTCAATGGCAGCAGTTGCTTCCTAATTGATAATTGTGAAGCTAAGCTTCTGCGCTCATACAGTGGCTCACATCCAAAGTCGGGCAAAAGTATGCAATAGGTTGAAGTGATATTTTTTTAAAGAAATGTAAACTGTTTTCAAAAAACAAGAAATGGCAATATTTTACAGTTAGCACTGGTTCTATTTTATTAACATAACGACGCTCAAAAACAAAAATGTAAAAATTCATTAAAAATATGGCCACATYGTAAGTCGGGCAACACACTTCCTTTTGGCTTGTGTTTGTAACAAGTGCTATGTTTAGCATTTTGTTGCGTATCCATTTTGCTTTTCCACTTCTTGGAGTCTATAAGGAATACTTTCAACCAGTTTGCGACAANGGCAAAAGTATGCAATAGGTTGAAGTGATATTTTTTTAAAGAAATGTAAACTGTTTTCAAAAAACAAGAAATGGCAATATTTTACAGTTAGCACTGGTTCTATTTTATTAACATAACGACGCTCAAAAACAAAAATGTAAAAATTCATTAAAAATATGGCCACATYGTAAGTCGGGCAACACACTTCCTTTTGGCTTGTGTTTGTAACAAGTGCTATGTTTAGCATTTTGTTGCGTATCCATTTTGCTTTTCCACTTCTTGGAGTCTATAAGGAATACTTTCAACCAGTTTGCGACAAACATCTGGAGTTATTTTCGTCCATTCCTCTTGCAGCACAGCATTAAGTTGATCCCTGTTGGTACACCTCCTATTATGAACCCTGCGACCTAGCTCATCCCACAAATGCTCTATCACATTAAGGTCGGGACTTTGCGCTGGAGTTTTTATGACCTTCCGGCAGCTATACAGCAACCAAGTCTTCACCAACAACGAGGAGTGCTTCGGGTCATTGTCCTGATAAAACTTGAAATTATCAGCAATACCCAACATATGCGCACTTTCCTTCACATTTGCCTTCAATATATTGAAATAAATATTTTTATCCATTATTCCTTCAATAAAATGGAGTTTGCCCACGCTCGAGGCCGCCATGCATCCCCAGACCATTACGGAACCGCCTCCGTGCTTAACGGTCTTTTTCGTGTTTTTATTTTTATATTCTTCGTTTGGTTTACGCCACACAAAACGCCTGCCGTCAGATCCGAAGAAATTAAATTTTCTCATCTGTGAAAAGAACCTTAAAATAATATAATTTACTTATTAGGAAATGTTCAAACATAATCGCATTTACAATTTACCTTACTCCAAAATGAGAAGTCTTTCGTTTTGTATTCGCCCGCAAAATCAAGCCGATCTTTTTTATTTTTTGCACTAATCCAGGGCTTTTTTCGCGTCACTCGTCCATTTAAGTTGTTTCTCCGTAACACTCTTCTTACAGTTTCCGCACAAACATTAATCCCAAAATTTTCTTTGAGAAATGTAGCAAGTTTTGGGGCGGAGAGAAACGGATCCTTTTGAATTTCTTTTAAAATGTACTTTTCATCTCTCGAACTTAACTTTCTTTTAGCTACTTTTCTTTGCTTACTTTCTATTCTTTCGCTGTCTTTATATCTGCTTATGATATCATGTACAGTCGACTAATTTTTTTTACTAAAACCCCAATTTCTCGTTCAGTTTCAGGTGTTTTGCCCGACTTTCAATGTGATCGCATTTACAGAACATTTTTTCTTTTTTTGTTTGGAGTACCGTTATACTAATGTGTATGGTTTTAATTGTTGCAACCACTTATTGCGTTATAAGTAAGTAATTGTAGTGGGAAAAAAGCTAAGAAAAAAAAGAGTTTTAAATATTTAAAAAAAACCAACACAGATATGGTGATTGCTTGCCTGACTCACGATGTGAGCCACTGTATATGGCATCTAAATTTGCAAATATTTGTTTAGCGCTATTTTCGGAGTTTGCAAAAATTAGAAAAGAATCACTAAGATATTCTATAATAATATTTGTCGCACTGCGCTCCTTCTTTTGCCACTGATCAGTTATTTGGTCTGGCACCTTCTCAACTACCTCTAATAATTCACTTTCTTCTAACAAMGACTTAACACGAAATTTCCAAGTTGAGTACTTATCTCCGTCGAA
>NW_017535177.1:0-6287 GCF_001853355.1 Bactrocera latifrons
TTAAAAAAAAAAAATTAAACTTCAATACTCCTCAGCGTTGTCTCAGATATATGTCCCCATTTTATAAAGGAAAGTACTAATTTTGCTGAATATGCTCCTCTCAAACGTGCTATGCGTGATTTTAACTCGATTTCCGAGAAAGTTTTTTTTTTTGATTTTTCGCACTCTAGGGTATCCTTCATTAATACTTTCAATTCTGTTTTTTAATTTAAGTTATCTATTTATGTAATTGTAACTTAGTTACTTTAGAGTTCTAATTTGCATCCTAATTCTCCACTAGTCTGTAAGGATTCATGTTCATAGACTTACTAAATAAATAAAGAAATAAAATATATACCAAAATCTTTCGAACGAGCTCTCTTGCATTTTTCTAAGACGTGCCTGGCAATTTTCGAGCACCATATTCCTCATCTTTTGAATATTTTTATCAATTGAAGACGTCGAAGATCATCCAGAACAAGGCAAGTCTTCAACGATCGCTCGACCGTCTTTTAAGAATTTGTACAACACATAGGCTTGTGTTTTCGATGAAAACTGAATCACCCTAATACTATGCTCGTACCAACAATAAAAACATGTTTTCGTGGGAAAAACTGGTTTTCACCCTAAATCTTTTGTTTTGCCACTTGATATTTGTTTACATTCCATATACAAATACAGCTGTCACTTGGTATTGCCAATTACGGCGATTCTCTTGCTCTTTCAAAACCCTTGCACGGTGCGCGAATTGCATAATTTTCATCTTGGTGCTACGGCGCAACAACAAACAAACGCAGACAATTATTTTCTATGCCTGTATATTATGTCAGACCAAAACCATGTTTATTTTCGTACAATGACATGTAAAAATATAATTGCTGTCGTTTTACATAAAGACTATTTCGTCGTTAAATTGTTGAGAAGGGTAAGTTTTAAACAGATTTTATAATTTCTACTTAAATTATAAAGATTTGTTAGTTTTTTGAACATATGCAGAAGGTGCGCTAATTCACAATAGTCATGCATAATAGTCATTTTCAATAATTTGACCGAATCAGCCGTTCATATATCACTAGATTCTGCAATGGGTGCTCTCTTCGCCTTGCATATTTCGGTATAGGATTTTTGCATTTTGTGTCATCGTGCAATTTTGCAAGAGCAAGAGAATCCCCCTATTGATATTGAAAAATTTGAGACAAATTCTTTCTTCGATATTTTTATCCCTTGTAAAAATCGTAACGCATTATGGAGGTGTACCGACTTTAGCAGCTGCTGTAAGAAAACTGGTTGAAAGATCGCGTTCATATTATAATACTCGTATATAAGGACAGTCCTATCAGCTTAGCAAAATACAGTTTTTTGAAATATCATATACCCGAGGAATTTGATTACAATTGCCGGGTGCTTTTTTTTTAACATTTAATCGTAACTAGTGCATAAATAGTTTCGATTGCATGTAAACAAATAATATGAACGGGTGTTAAAAATTAAATATCTGCGTTCTATTTATATATAACTGTTTTACAGATGATGTAGCAATTTTGTAAATGACGGGTTCTGAGATTTTCAAATTACTAAAAAATCACTTTCTTCCCAAAGCACTGACGCGTACTAAAAATGTTGAAACATTTTTGAAGTTCTTTCTTCCTCCTACATTTAAAAATACTTTTTCTGAAGTGTTTTTTGTTTACCACTAACAAGAATACGGGTTCGCGATTGGGTAAAAGAAACATTTGTTGATGGAAGGCTACATTCAATGAAATTCTCTGTTTGCTAGTCTTACATTCTTAGATCGCGCAATGTGCTTTTATTGTGTATTTCTTGATTTTAAATTTAATTTCCAAATTTACGACTTTGGAACTCCAAATATCATAGATCTTTACTGAAAGCCCGTAATTAGAACCCAAACTCTATTTCCAAATGATAAACGGAATCTACCTTGTCGGTTAATTCTTCAGATCAACATCAGAAGAGAGAGTAATGTAAAACTTGCCACAAACGCACAAAATATCTACAGATTTCTTCTCTCACCTATAGTTTTTTTGCTGAGCATTAAAAAAAAAAAAAAAACGATATATCGTATATGTTATTCTTATATTATTTTATTAACCAAAGAGTATCATAAAATGTTACTGTCAATGTTTTTCGGCGATATTTTGTATTTGGAGTATCCCTTAAAAATGTCCACAGTAATCGGCAAATAAACTGGCACTCCACTTGCCTTGATACCGTTTCTCCATAGCAGAATCTGCAGAATAGCAGTCTTGGTGGAACCGTTCCCCAGTTCGTCACTTACGGCCCCAAATTTTTTTTTTTTTTTTTGTAATTGAAAGTTCAGTCACAAGAGAATTTTTAACATTGATTGAGCGTTTCCTAAAATGTGTTATCTTTCATTAGTTCTCTTATTTGCGGACCCACAAATATGCCTTCCTTAATTTTTGTTTCACTGACTCTTGGAAATTTTTGTTTCAGATACAACAACTCTCTTTCATTTCATTCCATTGCCTTAACGAAATTCTTCATTAAACCCAATTTAATATCCAAAGGTGGTAGTAATAACTTCTTGGGATAAGCTAGAGGTTCACTGATAACGTTTTTTTTTTGTTTTTGTGCCGGAATGAGTGCCTGTTGTATTGGCCACTGCTCGGAGTGGTCATGTGAATTTGCTGAATAGCTAGAGTTACACGAAGGTAAATCAGGGGAATTCGGTGGTTGCGGTACGATATTAGATATTAGATGAAAATGTGGCGAAATGATCACGAATAACCAATGCAGTATGAGATGGTGCATTATCGAACTATCAATAAATTCAAACACAGTTAAAATCAAAGAATTCACTTTTAGAACCTCACAAAACGACGCATATCTCAGATACTGATTAATATTTTGACGTGAAATTTAGCATAGATGTCACTAATAGCCACCAACTTACAGAAAAAAAATCTGAAAACACGCGAATTATAAATCAATTCACCTTTCAACTTGGTCACCATAGTATTGTAAAATCTAAAGCCGCATGTTACAGAATATCTGTAGGTGATAGAAAAATTCTGTTTTCAGATTTGACTTCAGTGTATCAAACATCATTTCATGTCACAAATTATGCGTCTACCAGTGTAATTAAATAGCTGAAATTTTTTAAAAGAAAATTCAAAACAATTTATTTAGTTAATGTTCACTTTCAATGTTTTTTGTAGATTTATACGTTCTTCTTGTTTAAATGAGGAATCATTTTATTTATTACTAAATGAGATGAAGAAAGGTTAGGGTCGACCACAATCTCTTCGAGAGGTTTCAGGCAAAGTGACACTCTATAACGCGACTTTTTMAATCTGCTACTGGAGAAAATAATTCGAGCTGCAGAACTTTATCGAGCACGTACAATCTTCTATACGAATGTGCAGTTGCCGGCGTATGCCGATGATATTAATATCATTGGCCTCAACAACCGCGCCGTTAGTTCTTGTTTCCACAGTTTTAAAAAGGAAGCAAAGCAAATGAGTCTGACAATGAAAGAAGGCAAGACAAAATATCTCCAGTCATAAACAACTCGCGATTAGGCTCCCACGTCACTGTTGACAGTCATAATTTCGATGTTGTAAAAACAAAACAAAATAAATCTTGCCAACAGATAATACTTTGGCAATTGACAAGTAAAGTCCTCAAATCCATCGATTCCATTGGTGGATGTGGGAGTTTTGAGATGTAGAAGTTAAACAGTAACGGGGAGCGGACACCACCCTGCGGATCCTCCTGTTTTATTCTTCTCAGTTTAGATGCTTCACCTCGAAATAGTACGAATGATTGTCGACCGCTCAGGTAGCGGTTCACCTCTTCAGTCGCTTAGTGAGCGTAGTTTTTTCGATGTCGTGCAGTAGCGTTGTGTGATTGACAGTGTCAAAAGCTTTTGACAAGTCCAAAGCTATGAGAATCGTTCTTTCACAGGTTGATTTCTGTTTGAGGCCACGAGCTATCTGAGCGTTTATGACGCTAAGTGCTGTAGTGGTACTGTATATTTTACGGAATCCATGCTGGTGGCTGGCTAGGCTCAGGTGGTGAGTGAAGGGCGGSAGTAGCAAGGTCTCAAGAATCTTTACTCTGGGTAGAGCAGAGTTATCGCACGATATGATTCACCTTTGTTGACTAGTTTTCCAGGTTTCAGTAGTGGACTACTTTTCCGACTTTCCACACATCGAGTATTTGAAGAGCGGTCAGTGACAGGTTGAGAACCTTGATAAGGTAGCTTACTACCGTCGAGATTATATGCTTTAACGTAAGCATGTTGATTTCATTAGGGCCAATGGATTTGGAAGTTTTCCATTCGTTGATGACATTCTGAACCTCACCATCGGTGAAAGTAAGTGGCGCGCAGTCGTTTGGCATTTTGCGCAGCCGTCGGCTAAGACATCGTTTGGCTTTGTCTACCGAAGGGTGTAGTGTAAACTGACGGCTAAAATAGCTCGCGCACTTCTTCGGGTCCGAAGAGGCATGACCATTGAATTGAACTTCAACTCGGTCGTCGTGACTCTTCGTGTTGGACAAAGCTTTGACAGTAGCCCAAAGCTTACTCACACCGGTGGAGAGGTTGCAGAACTTCAGGTGCTCTATCYAYTTCGTCCGCTTATGCTGGTTTACCATACGCCGAATCCAAATTGAAATCCCTTATTCGGGGATCCCCGGGATCGGCATGGCGTAAGGTGTCGCGGTCATTAGCTAAAACGGCAGCTTCGGCTGGGAAGTTGGGGCGGATTTCCGCTATTCGTCCAGCTGGTATGAAGCAAGCGGTAGCTGCTGCGATCACCTTGCGGAATTGACGTTCGCCAACGCATACGTCCKTAGGAATGGGTAGAGCGTTGAAGGTGCTCTCAGTAAATTCTGTGAAGCCGACCCAGTTAGCTGTGTTAAAGTTAACGAAGGTGCGGTTGTCCACAGAAACGAAACCGGCAGGTTTCTCGATCGAGATAATTATGGGTAAATGGTCTGATGCGAGAGTTGGCATAGGTCGCCAGGTTATGCTATTTATCAGACCACCACTAGCGATGGTAATATCGGGCGAGCTACTACAGGTGCCCATAACTCTGGTGGGGGCTTCGCCATTCATTGTGCAGAATGTCGAGTCGTCAATCTGTTCCGCCAGCTCCATCCCCCTACGGTCATTTGACAGACAGGAATGCCAAAGATCGTGATGCGCGTTAAAGTCGCCTAGCACCAAAAGGTTTTCACCACGAAGTAGCGCACCTATATTCGGGTGATATCCTGTAGGGCAACATGTAACTGGGGGATGTATATTTGGTGGTGATGCGGTACTAAGCGAGTCGTTGTTAACACTTCGATGGTCGTTGACGAACTATAGTTCAATTTTGTGCTTTTGTTCTAACATTCTTACATTCGTTAAGTTTTAGGATAAATTACATAAAATGGCAACTTAAGAAGTATGGTACGAATAACTATTATGTACAGTACAAATAAAAATTAGGAGTTATTATTACAATTAGTGTAGAGTGGCGAYCTCCACATATATATTAAATATTTCGAGCTCGACACCGCCTGACCGGACAGCTATCCCTTACATTCTAGGGTAGAATCCTTGCGGTCGATGTCTTCATCGATTAGACGATACCGCACGATGTTTTGCAATATGAAGGCTAGGCCACCACCATTATCACCCTCGCGATCTTTAAATATAACGTTCAAAGGTGCACAACTCAGAAGATCTGAGGGGCCGTTTAATTTGGTTTCTTGGACCGCAGCTATCGATATGTGCTCCCGATTCATAAGTGCAACTATCTCCTCGATCTTGCTCTGGAGTCCGTTACAGTTGAATTGAAATAGACGGAATTGTCGCGGGTATCCGTGGGTGAGGGAGGGACGTTTGGGTGGTATTTGTTGCAGCTGCAGAGCCCGCAGGGACGGTTGTCGCACTATGGTGTTTGTTGGCGACGTCACTGTTGTGTGTTGCGGGGGCAGACTCCTGCAGCATGGGGCAACGTACGACTCACTCCACTCAVGTGTGGTGCGCAGGCCGGAACACACCGGGAAGTGACACCAGCCAGCACAAGAGTCGCACTTGACTGATGTGACGTTCCGACGTATGGCGGTCTGACACACGGAACAGACTGTGCGAGGAACCAAGAGTTGCTGATTGGTTCTCGCACGTGGATTGGAGCGGGATGAAGGTTGGAGGGGACAAGTCAGATTGGGAGCTATGTTGCCTAGTTGAGCTCCGGGACCGTGGAGGTCCTCTGTTGGCCACTCGAGGTGGGTGGCGGCGCAGCGCGCGAACTATGTGCACATTGCACAGCCGTAGA
>NW_017535177.1:6527-13921 GCF_001853355.1 Bactrocera latifrons
GATACGGAGCAACCCTGCTGCAAGGCGTTGCTCCAGTGACGACACACACAAATCAACACTCACCGATCCAAACGGGGTTAGATCGCCGATGAAATCCGAGTCAATTCCGGTAACGTAGAACCGGCTGTCGTTTGAATCTGCTTTTTTATCTTTATGTTTGGAGGATATTTATATTAGAAAAACTTTTGTCCGATGTTGAGGAACAGTACTATGAGGTGGTACACATATGGCTCTAAAATGTCGGAGGGAATCGGGGCAGGGATTGTGGGCCCCCGCACTAAGCTCCCAGTACCCATGGGTGAGTTCCCAAGCATTTTCCAGGCAGAGCTGTATGCTATAAGCCGGTGCATAGAAATAAACCTCCATCGCAACTATCGCAATGAGCGTATAGCTATTCTTAGCGATACTCAAGCGGCGCTAAAGGCCTCCTCCTTTTACGAGATCAAGTCGCYTGTAGTGCAGGAGTGCAGGGAGAGGCTAAATAGCCTTGCGGAGAGAAATCAGGTACACAAGGTATAGCCGGCAATGAACTGGCGGAGGAGCTCGCCCGCGACCCGAACCCTTTAAGGGAGTGGGTCCCCACACCATCAAGGAGCTGCTCCGTAAAACGGAAAGAGCAGGCAGGGAAGATCACTGGCGACAAACTCATGGTATGAGACACAACAAGCTTCTAATGGGAGGTTACAACCTGAAAAGGTTCAAAATCGTAATAAACCTCCCGAGGAGCAAACTCAGGCTGTTAGTCCCATGGTATACTGGCCACTGTAAGCTGAATAGGCATCTGCACAGCATGGGCCTATCAGCTTTCGCCAACTGCCGTTTCTGCGACAGCGAGCCTGAAACTCCGGAGCATCTGTTGATCGACTGCACAGCAGTCTGTAGTTGCAGAGCCAAGGCCCTTGGAGTTCTGTTTCCGGATAGGAATCGCATTGTCTCGCTAGCGCCAAGCAGTCTACTGGACTTCATTAATGTGAGTAAGGAGAGGGCACAATAGACCAAAGGTCGCAGTGCATTCCTCATCATCATTCATTCAGTCATTTATGAGATGGAGCCACTGTATATGTACACACATATATGCTATAACTTAGCATACGTATGTATGTGTTTGGATGTGGGTATCCTTCATGTATATATTTACCTACGTTGGATTTTTTTTTTTTTTTCGTTTTGACGCGTTTTTGTAAAGTTTGCATGTTTGCAATGTCCGTCATTACTAAACTAAAAATACTTTCCTAGGTGGCAAAACTTTTCGACCCGCAGGATGGCTTTCGCCAATAATGATTCAAGCTGAACTTCTCGTTGAAGAAATGGGATGAACAGGTAAAACTTATACTTTTAACAAAATGGGTCCAATTTGCTAACAACCTACATACTATATCTGAAATTCGAATTCCTCGATGTGTAAATTTCACCCCTAACATTAACGCAGAATCACACGGTTTCAGTGATGCCTCTGATAACGCTTATTGCGCAACAGTATACATACGCACTCAGTATGGTAGCAAAATAGCTTCACACTTTTGGTAGCCCACTTTGAAGACTCTAGGCTTGCAACGCCTTGAACTAAATGGTACTCTTCTGTTAGTAAAATTAATTTCAGTAGTTCAAACCCATCTCAAATTAAACGACCACAAAATGTAGCACTGGTCACTCAGAAATAGTTCTAGGATAGTTAAAAAAACACTCTATACGTTACAGACATATGTATCTGATCACATACATATCTCAAATCTTAGATTTAGTTGGCTGAGCAACATGGCAACATGTTGCAAGTGCAGATAACGCTGTGGATCTTGGGACAAGGTGTTGCAAACTTCTTCACCTCACCAGCACTACACTCTGGTGGAACGGTCCCACATAGCTAACAGAATCATAAGAATTCTGGCCAAAGTCTCCTGCTCAGAATATCATAATTCCGGAAAATCGAAAAAGAGAAAATTTGCATATCACTCCAGAAGAGAATGATATCCTCCAAATATTTTCATCATTTCCTCGAGCGCAAATTCATTCCTATAACTTAAACACAAGGTGAAAAGAACGATCCTWACGTACAACTAACATATTCCGACTTGCAACATACCAAGGTTAGTCTAGTCCTGTATACACAAACTCGCTATTCAGCAAAGAAAAATCAAAGTTGCTTGAAAAGCGACCTCTCGAAAAGGGAAGCTCACTTCTCGTCTTAAACCCATTTCTGGACGTTAAGGGATTAGTACGGGCAAATTGAAGACTAGCAAACTCCAGCCATAGTTACAACGAACGACATCCCATCTTTATTCCACAGAAATCCCGGTTTACCTACTTATTTCTATTATATCTCCACCAGCTTACACCGCATGGTAAGCATCGCTTTATGCAAAAAATGGTCCGACAAGAGTTTTATATACCGCGACTAAAGCCACAAATTAAAAGAACCATTTTCATGTGTAAACAGTGTACTATGTATAAACACAAGATGCGTACGCAGATCATTGCAGCCCTAATACCTGAACTGAACGCTGCAACTATGCTTTACCCTTTACCGTCACTGGGGTTAATTTTGCTGGACCTTTTCAGATAAAGGCCTCAATGCTAAGGTCTTCCTCATTTAGAAAAGGGTACGTGGCTGTTTTTATATGTTTTACAAAAAAGGCAGTACACCTCGAGCTATGTTTATAAGGTGAATTATTTTTGTCTTAAGATTATGAACGAAATGGTTTCAATGGGAATTTTGCTTCCTCGAGAACGATTTAATTTTTGAATCAGTTTAATGGTTTTTCTCTGAAAATCGTTGCACCACCATTTTGCATTCTGGTCTGGTGATTAGTAAAAATATATATTTCTCTTGCTCCTTAGAGGAAATTTTGTAATCTACCTGGAGCCCAGGCAATAGCTAAAAATTCTCGCTCATTCTAGCGTAGTGTCTCGATTTTCTTTAGAGGGCGTGAAAACATGGAAATGGTCTGCCCCCTTGGGACAGGACTGTATCGATGGCACCTACTGAGGCATAAGGGAGTTAGGTCAAAGGGCTGTATAAAATCAAGGCACATAAGTATGACATCTTCGGATGGCAGGATATTCCTCAATCTTTCGAAAGTATTAAGTAAGTTTATTACTGTATATACTGAGTTTTGGACACACCCCGTACGTACAAATTGAACTATTTCATGACGAATTCTTTAAAACCTTTTGAAATATGCTATAAAGTCATGTTTATGTTTTTACCTAAATATTTAATCAATGTAGGTTTGATAAGGTATGTATATATCAATATACAGTMAGAGTCATAAATATTCGGTTTTAGTTTTCTTGAACTTAATACTTCCATATTCTTAAATATAAGTATTAAATGCATACATTTTTTTTAACAATTAAAAAATAATGACCATACTTCTTGTTCATAACTTTTTCGGAGTATTTGAATAACTCTGTAAAATGCAACCATGCAATGTTTACAGTCTACTAGAAAACGACGCGYCATTATTATTCCTTTTTTCCCCGCGCTTGGAGTTTAGGCGTGTAAAAAGTGAGCTAAAAGTAATTTTCTGAGAAAATTTGTTTAAGGTATTATAAATAAACATTAACTCTGATTTAGAAATGGTTCAAATAGTTTGATTTCAGACAGAAAATTCTAATGGGACGCAAAGGAAAAAAGTCTACTCTAGGACATATCCAGTTGGTAATTTTTCATCAAAAGAATGGAACATCTTATAAAAAAAAATTGCAGAAATGACCAATATGAAAGTCAATACAGTGGGAGATATTGCTCGGCGTTACAAAAATGAAGGAAGAGAACATCTGTTGAAACAACCGGGTAAGCCTAAGCTCAGTGAGAGAGAGCAGAAGGCAATCGAACGAAAAGTGAAGGCAAACCCCTTTTAAATCCACCAAAAATTGCCACAGAGATTGCGAAAGAGTTTGGTAAAGAGGTTTCGTCGTYTATTATTAGAAGAACCCTTCACGGCCCACAATAAAGCATGGCAATGGTCATGTTATGGTGTGGGGATGTATGGCCGCAAAAGGGGCCGGGAAACTAGTTTTTATTAATGGGATAATGAACAAAGAGTCGTATCTCAATATCCTAAAAGAGTCGTTTAAATTTTACCAGGATAACGACCCGAAACATAAATCGCGGTTTGTGCAAGAGTGGCTTCTTTATAATGTGTGTTCTTTATAAAGTGCTCCACCCACCTCCCCAGTCCCCTGACATAAACCCCATCGAAAACCTCTGGGATGAATTAGATCGTCAAATTCGCAAACATACGATTTCTTCAGTAATCGACCTGAAAATTAAGCTGCAGCAGGAATGGGATAATATATCGGCGGCATACACTGCTAAAATTGTCGAAAATATGCCAAATAGGTTGAATGAAGTGCTTAAACAGAAGGGATATCCTACCAAATACTAATGTTTTTCGGTATTAATTTTTTGAATTCTGTATTATTTTTTTGCTTATGCGCACTATGTACTTACTATTGAATTATTTATTATAATAAAACAAACAAACCTAAATAACATTTTATTTTTACACTTTTTTTGTAGTTTGAATTGACGAGTTAGAGAAAACCGAATATTAATGACTCTGATTGTATATACATACGTCTGTCCTAAAAAATGTTTTAGCTCCGCCCATTTTAATTCTGACATGAAAGGGTAGAAAAAATATACATATACTTTAAAAACTATTTTGCACTTCTACTGTTTCAAAGAATTTGTGTGTTTACACTTAGGACAAATTTTAATGTAGTCACATTTTATGTTGTAAAAATAAATAATTTTGATTGTCTGCTTATCATCTTTATTTTTATTGCTTTTAACCGCAAACGAATGCCGAAAGTTCGACATAAAAACCATGAACAAAATAAAAAAAATTTTATCACAGTAGTAAGTGATTATTAGTTAGAATGCAATCCAATTGTTATTGTGTGAACAACAATAATTGAACAAAAGTTAGTTATTTTTGAACTATTTAATATAAAACAAATGGGCAGAAATGAATTAGTGAAGTGTTAGCGGATACACAAGTTAAAAATATAAGTGTAAAATTCATTATAAATCGGAGAAACACACATTTTTAATAATTAAATTTTAAATGCAAATATCTCAAAAATTTTAAGTCAGCGGAACTATATACATGTATATACATACATATATTCTCTTGATCTCGAGAACCTCCTTTATCCGTACATAACCATTTCAACCCGAAAATCGGGAGATGATACTCTAAATGCCAGCCAACTGGGACCGTCTTCTAAACCCGAAAAACATTATTTAATAAAATTCGAATATGTAGCACAGAGTTAGTGAAGGTCTGGTTAGCCACCATTTGTCAATTAAGTTGTGGTTAACTGAACTAAGAATCCTTCTTCGGTTAGGAATCCGGAACTTAATTGACTTCGCTTCTGTCCAGGCATTTAGAAAACGCTTTTTAATGTACAAAACAATAATAATGATTTAAACTACCTTGCTGTATACAAAGTTTTATCGACACAATAAATCATTTCAGAAACGAGTTGACTGCGCACTGTTGGTAAATATAGATTCTAGTGTATATATCGTTTAATATTCGGGACTGCTACACGTTCAATATATATTGACATCAAAGAGGAACGCGCTATATATTGAACGTTTAGATACGATTACGATTCTTTTAGCGCCGCGATTTAAGGGTATAATCTTAAAGAGGATAATCTCTTGATTAAAAAATGTATACACATATACACTTGTCAGACTTACCGTTTACGAGTAATTTGTATTTAAAGTTCCCCAATTTTATATGCGATTTTTTATTTTTTTATTTTAATTTACATGTCATGACAAATACTAGTGTTGCCACATATTTTGTTTTGTTCATATTTTCTTTGTGTCGAACTTCTTTTTGCACTTGCGGCCTTCGGCCGCGCTTCAAAAAAAAAAAMAGAATCCTTGTCGCTCCAACCCCGGGGTGTTCATAGTTCTCTTGTGTCGAACTACTTTCTGCACTGGCGACCTTCGGCAGCGCTTCAAAAAAAAAATACCCCTAAATAAAGTTATTTTGAAATTAATATTTTGAATATATTTAAAAAATTTAATTTCTTCTTTTGGTACGTATTTTGGAAATATACATAATATAATATAAATATTTTAGAAAATGGAGTATGACGAAAACATCGAATTAATTAACGATATTGTGAAATGTGTGGAGGAAGCCATACAAATTGATTCACACGATAGTGAAGATCTGTTATATAACCTTTGTTTTAATTTTGAATTATAAATGAAATGTATTTCTTACTTGACAGAACTGATTAATATATGTGATATATGTGATATACGTGAATGGAGTTATATGGAAAAAGAAACGATAATGGGTTAAGATTAAGAGTTGACAATGGGTTAAAGTAAAGTGAAAGAGAATGAGAAAAAACTCGAACAGAGTTGCGCAACACAAGTTGCTCGTGTGAATGCAATGGGCACCAGCAAAAGAGAATCGCCCGAGAATCAGCAACAAAAGTTGCTTCGTGTAATAGCCCACATAGCAACATACTTACTCTTACGGGACATCACGCCAGGATAAAACCTATGTCTTACTAACTGTCATTGGGCATGCTTTGAACTCTTGAAATTCGAAAATTTCATAGAAATGAAAACTGCGCCGTCAAACTGCTGAAGTGACTGCTTATTGCTTACAATATATAGCAAACTAATTAGTATTCCATATATTGTAAGAAATAAGCAATCTGGAGTTTCCACAGGCTATAGGCAGGGCACTACAGTTAGTAAGACATAGATTTTTTCCTGTCGAGAAGCCCCGTTATGGACACAGTTATAGCAGAACCTGTTATAACGTTACTGCCTTCCTTCCTTTTCCTTCTTAATCGATCAAATTGTGTGAACATTTGTGAACGTGGCAAAAACGCAGAAATCAACCACCTTTGTTTGTTTTCATTTGAACAATGTTGCCATTGCTCAATAYACATATATAGTTTTATACACATCGATGCTTTCAATTAAAATTTTTTATAATATAAAATATCAAAACTGAAAACAAACTATTAAAAAAAAAGTATATCTTCTTCTTCTTGATTGGCGTAGTCACCGCTTACGCGATTATAGCCGAGTTAACAACCGCGTGCCAGTCGTTCCTTCTTTTCGCTACGTCGCGCCAATTAGATATTCCAAGTGAAGACAGGTCCTTCTCCACTTGGTCCTTCCAATGGTGTGGAGGTCTTCCTCTTTCAGTGCTTCCCCCGGGGGGTACTGCTAGACAGGTACAGAGCTAGAGTGTTTTCGTCCATACGGACAACATGACCTAACCAGCGTAGCCGCCGTCTTTCCATCGGATGCGATACTCGCCGTGGCCAACGCGCAAAGGACCATAAATCTTTCGCATACCTTTTCTCTCGAAAATTCGCAACGTCGACGCATCCGTTGT
>NW_017535178.1:0-4914 GCF_001853355.1 Bactrocera latifrons
ACATGTATACGTACGTGTGAGGATAGAATCTTCACGCGGCTTAAGGCACACTCTATGTGTTTACCCCCACTTTTACCCGCTGCTTACCCACTGATTATCTGGTTTTTTACCCGCTCATGGTTGGCAGGGAGTATTAGTACGCGTGTACAAATGTAACAAAATGTGTGAGTGCCCTCTGCTGTAAACCCAAAGGAAGCGGCAGACTTCAAGCGACATCTGTCAAAAAATAGCAAAAACGGCCATATTTAAGCAGTGTTGCCTAATCAAATTTGGTAAATTCAGCTAAATGCACGAAATTTTTGTGCATTACTAATTTGCATTAACWTGGATCACATGGCAAATTAGCGTTGTCCTCTGCCAGGGCTATTATAMATTTTAATCAAAGTCGCAAACCTTCAAGTATTGATAAATGGGTGTTTTTCAGTTTCTTTATGTAACTTGGGCACACTTATATAAATGAACTTATTTTTCTTTCACTACTTGTTCATCTTGTTAGAAGGCTCACAAAATTTCTGGTGTTCGTCGTGGTCGTTGTGTTCTTACATCTTGCTCGTGACATTGGTAGTGTAAGTATAAAATTAATTAAAATGTTGAAATAAAAATCATGAAGAATATATAAAAACGTTTGAAAAACTGTATGGTTAATGAAATTTATACAATTTATGTAAATGTATACAATTATGCTTGTGAATAATAACATAAAAATGTAAAAGTGATTTCATAACCTACAAAAGAGAATGGTTCTACTAACAATTTCTAAGTTGCTTAGCTGGTGATATATGGGTTGACAGTGGTAGACTATAAATTCGTTTTTTATCTATAGTGGGCCACGTTTTTGAGCTAACAATAATCTTACTCGTCCTGTTTCAATTAGTACTAGGATTTCTACAAAATAAATAATAGCATGAATGTTTAGACTATTAGCTGATTAATTTTCGCGAAATAGAAATATATAATCATGTAGGTTCAAATAAATGTATGCCATTGAGAGAGAAAATATAACAGTCACCGGCATGTTAAAATGAATTAAAAACGTGCATATACAATTTGCCTAGGGTGGTGAATATGCTATTTTCTCTTGTTGCGTAACAAACAGAAATGTTGCAAAGTTTTTATCATTCGTTTGCTTTTTTGAACTAAGTTTACAGGTTTAATGTTGTTAATTGTCGAAAAAAAACAACAGTGAAAGGATGGTTAAGGTACAAAATCTCAACGGGAGATTGCTTTGTAAATTTAGAAATCATGTGAGAATAATATTGTGATAGATTAATGAAGATAATTTTGTATATACATGTGTACATAAATGATAAACTTTCGTCTATYTTTGCTGCCACCACTTTCTTAATAATATATGTTAGTATAAATCCATTTATACATTTTCTTTTATATGTTTAATACTTTTTTATGTATGAGTAGTTACTAAAAGAAGGTTTAAGTATGAAATCACGGGTTTAAAACATTTTGTGAACTATGAAAATATAAATCAATATTTTATTTTTGAACTGTGTAACTCATCAACCATATTCCTTTGTATAGGTATTTTTGTTAAAAAGCGTATATAAGCATTGCTTTAAACATATGCAGATAACTAAAACCCCTCACGTTTCCATGCAGCAAAAGTCAAATTTGTTACATCATCATAAGAAAAAAATAAATTTTTCCGTGGCTGGTGTATGTTTGTTGCTTTAGTTACGTTTTGGCCGTTGGCCCTTGTTTAGCAAGTCGTAAAATCTTTATATGCATGAATGTATAATTATACTATAAGCACAAAAACTTGCTGGGTGTACTATCCCACCAATATGGCTGTTTAAATGTGAGTGATGTTTATCAATAATTTTTATATTCATATTTTGTTTTGTGTCTATATTCCATATTCAGTTGATCCTAGTTTTTAATCAGCCTTTTTTACTTTTTAAAATACTAGATGCAACTTGCTATATTCTATTTCAAATTTTTAACATTTGTAGTCAAGAGTTTTTACGTATTCCCAAAAATGTTGAAACTAATTCTTAAAACCCTTAATGTATGTGTATTATTTGATTTGTTTACTGATAATTTCAAGTATAAATACGTATTTTTGTACCTTAATAAAATATGCTTTGTCTACACGAATCTAATCAATCAATAATTTTAGAATTTTTAATCATATATGTTACGTTACATATTTAAAAAAATAGAATACACAAAAACCTTCAAAATATTTTAGAACAGTAATAAACTGACTTTTTTTTCCTAAATCTTTAATCTGCAGATGGCTCCTCCATCATATCCTGATCTTGGCAAACAAGCCCGCGATGTCTTCAGCAGAGGGTACCATTTTGGCCTATGGAAGTTGGATTGTAAGACAAAGACCCCCTCTGGTATTGAATTCAACACTGCCGGGCATTCCAACCAGGAGTCTGGCAAAGTATTCGGATCGCTGGAGACAAAATATAAGGTTAAGGATTATGGTTTAAGTTTAACCGAAAAATGGAACACAGATAACACCTTGTTCACCGAAGTATCTGTTCAAGATAAGTTGTTAGAAGGTTTAAAGTTGGCATTCGAAGCTACTTTCGCGCCTCAATCAGGGTGAGACAAGTTAAATATTAACAATTTTTTTTTGTAATAATATTTTTCTTTTGTTTGTTTTTAGCAACAAAACTGGAAAATTTAAGGCTGCCTATGGTCACGAAAATGTGAAGGTAGACTCTGACGTGAATGTTGACCTCAATGGTCCACTCATCAATGCATCAGCCGTATTGGGTTATGAAGGATGGTTGGCTGGTTACCAGACTGCTTTCGATACCCAAAACAATTCCTTGAAAACTAACAATTTTGCCTTGGGCTATGCTGCAAAGGACTTTGTGCTGCATACAGCTGTGTATGTAATAAGTTTTATATAAACGAAAAGGAAGAATTTAATATTTTTATATTTGCAGCAATGATGGCCAAGAGTTTACCGGTTCAATTTTCCAGAAATGTAGTCCAAAACTTGATGTTGCCGTCCAATTATCCTGGACATCTGGTGGTAACAATACCAAGTTTGGTCTTGGTGGCAAGTACCTTATTGACGATGACATTAGCGTTCGTGCGAAGGTGAACAACGCTAGCCAAGTTGGCTTGGGKTACCAACAACGAGTACGTGATGGTATCACAGTTAGTCTTTCCGCTTTGATTGATGGCAAAAACTTCAATGCTGGCGGTCACAAGATTGGTTTTGCTTTGGAGCTGGAAGCTTAAAAGTATCCTTATTTAAAAACAATGAAACAGTTACCCATTAAATTATAACGGAACTCCAACAAAAAATAAAGAACACAGAAATAAATAATTTCATGTTTAGCCAGTAAAAACAATATAACATTTAATCCAAATAAATGGGATTTTAATTAAACTTAAAAACACATACACACAATTTTGGAGAATCTATTTCAAAACTATTATTATTTTTTAATCACATTTTCTCGTCCTTAAACATGGTTATTTAGTAATTTTCAATTAAAMGATATATTGTCGACAACGCCGCTTTCGTATAAAGTTAATATGTATGTAGTCAARCCAATAATATGCATTTAGTTAAAAAACGTGTACTATAAACGTTTAAATTTATAAATCTATATATACAATTTTATCAGAATAACATTGAAATGACAATATTATTTTATTTTTTATRTGCAATATTTTAAGTACATTAATTTATGTACCTGATCATAAAAAAGAGAACAAATCCGGCTGTGGATGCTGCATTACTCAAAGCACCGATGAATGAATATCCAACTTCTTCTAATGTAAAGCTTTGAACACAAAGCCGACTGCACGACAGTGAAATTTAGTTCAGAAACGACGACTTGAAGCCAGCTTTTTGAATATTTTGAAGACAGCAGCGACATATCGTAACAGTTTATGTCTACAATTTRGGTTTTGCCGCATTGAAGTCGTGCTGTTGCCCAAATAATTGCCGTTCCCGCCCGCTTCCAGAAAAATTACAATTGTTAATTCTTATACAGCCAACTTTACTTAATACTTTGCAACATTCAGCGCTGCCGCCGCGTTTATTTATGTGTGGTTGTTGTTGTAACGGCAGAATTCTGCCTAGTTGACAGTCCTTGGCCTGATAAAAATCCGGGTCCGTTCCGTTTTTCGTGGACCCGACTGTCGTGGGAACTTCTGTATTGGCGTAGACGCTGCTTACGCGATTATAACCGAGTGTACAACAGCGAGCCAGTTCATAGCTACGCTCCAAGCGCTCATAGGGGGCAACTTTGGTCACATCATTCTTCTCTTCCGTCGGGGCATGGGCGCAAATCAGGGATATGTTGAAGACCTCGCTTTGATGCGGATTGTGGCTAGACGTTCATTCGCCGGGGTGAGTGATAGTGCTCGGCGACGGAGTCTCTCTCCCACCACGAATCCCACACCAAACTTGCCCTCCTTTATATGGCCACTGTAGTAAATGCCACAAGGAMCTACTCGTCTCTGTCCTTGTCCCGTCCATCGCATTTCTTGCTTACAGAAGGTTTCAGAAAACCCAAAGGTGATCTAGTCACCGATGCCCAGAGCGTACTTAAATTATGGAGGGAACACTTCTCCAGCCTGCAAAATGGCAGTGAACGCACAAAGCCATGAGAAGGCAAACCCGATTCCCCAATCGATGATGATGGAGCAGGCGTACCATTGCCCGACCAGGAAGGAGTTCGAATAGCAATTACCCGCCTGAAGAACAACAAAGCGGCGGGGGCCGATGGATTGCCAGCCGAGCTATTCAAACACGGCGGCGAAGAACTGATAAGAAGCATGCATCAGCTTCTTTGTAAAATATGGTAATATTGATATCATCGGCCTCAACACCCGCGCCGTTAGTTCTGCTTTCTCCAGACTGGACAAGGAAGCAACACAAATGGGTCTGGCAGTGAACGAGGGCAAGACGAAATATCT
>NW_017535178.1:5129-7467 GCF_001853355.1 Bactrocera latifrons
GGACTGAGTAGGCAACTGAGAAGCAAAGGCCTCTCTCGACAAACAAAAACCAAACTCTATAAGTCACTCATAATTCCCGTATTGCTATATGGTGAAGAGGCTTGGTCGATGTCAACAACGGATGAGATAAACACTCCAGCTCTGAAAGTATTCGACGCAGTACCCGCYGGGTTAAGCAGAGGAAGAGGAAGATCTCCACTCCGTTGGAAGGACCAAGTGGAGAAGAACCTATCTTCACTTGGAATATMTAATTGGCGCCACGTAGCGAAAAGAAGAAACGACTGGCGCGCTGTTGTTAACTCGGCTATAATGGCGTAAGCGGTGACTACGCCAATCAAGAAGAAGAGGTATACATTGCCGAACAAATAATTCGCAAGCATACAAACATACATATGCGTACACAATATGTCACCAAGAAGAAATTGAAACAGTGTTCTACAAAAACAACAATCGTCTAAATAGCAGAAGCATCACAAGTCAATATGGCAGCAAAATTGGCGAAGCTCAAATGTAGTAAATTTTACAACAAAAACGATTTCATTCAGAAACGCAGGCGCAAATTCCACAACCGACCCCGCTTCATTCATAAAAACAGGAACTGTAACATCTGACCGAGCAAAAATCAGCGTGTATGTATGCACGCTCATACAAAAACATACATATATACGCTAGCTTGTTGGCGAAGCTGTTCGAGCAGCAAGGTAAGCGGTAACAATCGGCGATCGTTTGCTAGTTTCTTTCGGCACAGCTCGGATTTTTTACCAACAACACAACGTTGTGGCGCTTTGTTTTCAATTTGGATGATCGTGACAACGGTGATGCGAAAAGATGTGTGCGGCACTTGTTATTATGAATGTACATATATAAATTATTGCCGGTTATATTGAAGCGGCTAAAAAAAAAATTKTATTTTTGGTCAAGATAACCTTTATTGTTAATTGTTCTGCTAAAAACTAAATTTCATTTATCAATTATTTATAACTTAAAAGTTACTTATACTAGTAATTTGATTTATTTATTTGTGTCTCGTTATTCCGCGTGTGCCGGATGTTGATTTGTTAATTGCTCGACAATTGTTGCAATGGTTGCATTATTGTTGGCCAGCAATAATTCCTGGCTGTAGTTTATACTGCGCGTGCCGGATGTTGATTGGTATATTGTTTATCCATTATTATTCTGTTTATCGCAGTTAACTTTAATGTTACTAACTCCGCCACCGTCAAAAACGAACGTCCTCGTTTGTTKAAACTATTAAGGTTATTGGCACTTTTGACGTGGAAGTTTCTGATGTGTCTTCTTTATTATTGGCCACATTTACGTTTACATTGTAGCTCGATGGTTCTATTAGTTTTGTCTTACAATTCTTTTTTATGATTGATGCAGTGCCTATTGTTGCTAGACTGATCAGGCAAATAACTACTAATGAAAAATTTGTTGTTAGAGCTGCTGTGTGGGTTGTCTGCAGTGTTTGTATACGATTGGTGTTATTTATGTGGAGTTCCTTCATCATCTCAACGCCGAGAATTTCTTCCTCTTTGTTCGAAGGGATATTTGACTGTAGGATTGCGGGTAATGGTTTGCTAGTTAGTATTTCATTAAAGGAGTGTTTTTGGTTGTCGATTAAAATTGTGGGATTACGATATTAAACGGCTTATGATCAGTGTTGCCACTGGCAAAATATTTTCTGTATCCAAAACTGAAGCAAWTATAACAGACGACATARCCTTCCGGATCTCTCCATTAATTTCTTGTTCTCAGCACGGTWKTCGTAAAGGGAAATCTACAATAAGTAATTTGCTTGAATTTGTATCACATGTATCAACTAGTTTTAGGGAGAATAAGACCACTGATGTTATATACACAGATTTTTGAATAAACTTGATCTTCTTGGTTTTCAACCAATATTTCTAAAATGGGTTGCTTCTTAYCTTAGTMATAGAATTCAACAAGTCATATTTAACGATACTCTTTCCGACATAATCAATTTTCCTTCAGGCGTTCCTCAAGGTAGCCATCTTGGACCAATTCTGTTCTTGTTATTTATTAATGACATATCATCTGTTGTTAAGTTTTCAAAAGTTTTATTGTATGCTGACGATGTAAAACTTTTTAAATCATTCACCTCGAATAGCGAAAGATGTCAGTTGTAAACAGACTTAAACAACCTAGTTTCTTGGTGTGTTAAAAAATGTAAAACGATGTGCTTTTCACGTAGATCTGTAGACCCTACTTCATACGTAATACAAAACTTTAGGTTGGAGCAAGTATGCAGTTTTGTTGACTTGGGAGTAACCATGGACCCCAGGCTCAATTTTAATCTTCACACATCTTCCATGGT
>NW_017535178.1:8062-14330 GCF_001853355.1 Bactrocera latifrons
ATTTTATCTACTCTTAACAAGTAACATTTAAAAATTATAAACTTTAATCTAATTCTTAGTACATACATTTTTTACAGCTAAAAATTGTAAAAGACAGTTATTTTATAGAATTTCTTTATTCATATCATTTTATTTAACTCAAAAAAATAACCATTTTGTGTTATTATTGTTTTTTATAATTAGCAAGTCTCCTGAAATTCCTTAAAGTCATGAACTGCTTTAGAGCTATGCGAAAAGAAGCTATATATATTTCGACATAACCAATTGACATCTTCGGGTATTTTTTTAGTGGCATAACTCACACACAAATGCAAAGTATGGCAAGTACATTTCAAATAAAAAATATTTGTTTCTGACTCTAGTAACGCTTTTACGCCAGATAAATGGCCAGCCATGACACTTGCACCATCTGTGGCCATACCTATAATATTTTTTAGCCGAATATTGTTGTCTAACAAAAACTTTTTTGCAGCTCCAAATACTGAAGMTGAATCACACTTTGGTAGCTCAATAAGCGCTAAAAATCGATCCTTTGCAATAAWGTTCATAACGTATCTCACGACCATTACCAGATATTTTTTAATTGAGATATCCATGGTTTCGTCAATGATTATTGAAAACTTACAGTTCTTTAATGTTGAAACAAGCTCGGATGTTGTTTTGCTAGCAATTTCCTTAGTTATATTTGTTGCTTTAGTTCTGGCAATTTGCAAACGTTTGACCTCTTCAGAGTCCGGGCAACATTCAGCTARCAGAGCAGATAAAACATCCATTAATAAAAACGGCAAGTTGTGCGTTATAAGAAACGTGACGAGTGTAAATTCTGCATATTGAATCTTTTTGCTCATTTGCTATTTTTCGGTATCCGAAAATGTCTCCATCGACATTTGACTCTTTTTGATTTCCATATTTTGTACATGAGAAGAACAACTGGCATGTCTGTTAAGATGTGACAATATATTTAAAGAGTTCTTGTTGCAYGCTTTGCAAGAAGCGAGACCATTTTTGTTTTCCAGCCACTCAGTTCTGAACTTTCTCGTTCTTTTGCTCTTTTTACTAAATAAGCAAAACATTTTTAATAAAGTGTTGGGATTGTTGTTTCCTTGTTCTTATTCTTCAGTAAAGTTTTCTTCATTTTCCTTTTGTTTATCAATCCGTGACTTTTTTACTATAAATCTGAAATACAAGATTTTTAATTAATCCTTCTTATAATTATTAACATTAAAATTAGCTTACCTATCCATCATCAATGTATCAGCAGTCAACAAACACTCAGAGCAGACTTCATCAAGCCACCATTTGCTTGTAAATACATTGACATAGGGTTGGCAAAGGATCGATGGCACTATCGACACTATCGATGGTTTCTCATCACTGAAACTATCACCATCGATGGTTTGCCAACCCTACTTTTACATTTGTGACATTTACACCTATCATGCATATATATACAATGCAATTAAGGTATGATCACAATGTAATTGTGATATTTTCTTGTGGTATTGAGTAGTATGATGCGATAATTTAACAAAGAAAAAAAAATTAAGTCAATTTGAAAATTTTAAGAAATAGTAGCCATTTAGTCGGCTATTACACGGAGCAACTTTGTTGCGGCAACTCTTGGTTTATAGGCAAGAGGGGCGACGAGGAGAGGAGAATCGCGCCGAGTTTCCAGTGTTCAGCAACTCGCTTTGTGTTCTTATTCGTAACAGTTTGCAGCGACGTTTTTCTGCATTCGTATTCTTTCTTTCGTAGTACATAGTTGCATTTGCGTATATTATTTTGAAATTAATATTTTGAATATATTTAAAAAATTTAATTTCATCTTTTGGTACGTAATTTCCAAATATGTAAACAAATATACATAATATAATATAAATATTTTAGAAAATGGAGTATGACGAAAAAAACGAATTAATTGAAGATATTGTGAAATGTATGGAGGAGCCATTCAAATTTATTCAGACGATAGTGAAAATCTGTTATATAACCTTTGTTTTAATTTTGAATTATAAATAAAATGTATTTCTTAATTGACAGAACTTATTTAAATACCACTTACTTTTCATTTACTCTGGGAGGGATAGTTTAAGAACGCAAGGTTTTACTTTTACTTAAACAAAAGGGATCGCAATTTTATTACACAACGTATTGTATGTATGTACAAGATGAAATTGATGGACTCCCTGGTCGGATACCAGTGGAGGCTGTATTGCTGTGTTTACACAATTATAAAAAGGAGACACTCGAAAATTATAATAGGTTGATTRAACTGCTGCGCCGAAGATCGCCAGATGTAAAAAAGGATGGTTTAGCTRCGTGCCGAATATGAAGAGAAATATAAAACATCCGCCGATGTTTACGTATCAAAAATCGTGATCGAAAAGGGGGCGTTCACTTCCAGGACRAAGCTTTTTGCTCGTTGGGGTGTGGAGAGTTATGGTGAGTTGATGAACGGAGTGTGTTGGTGTGTGTGTGGGTGAAGATTGCTGCTTCCAGTTAATGTATGCTGTCTCCAAGTGTGGTGAGTGTGCCAGTGTTACTTTGTGAGTGGTGTGTTGTGTGTTGTAGTGGCGCGTGAGGGCGGGAAGTTTTACTCATTTAGCCATCCCGGCCCCCCTAGGCGAATGTTCAGCCTAGCAATCGCTAAAGCTGCTGCAACGTTGCCACAACGTTGCTGAGTCCGGAAGTACGTCGATGGTGCTGCCTTTGATGACGCCTTGTCGATGCTACATTGCGCTTACGCCATTGACGAGACTCAGGGGGAGGTGCCGGTCTTCGCTGACGTGCCACACGGCTGGTTGTGTCACGGCTGCGAGGTGCAGACGGCCGAACGACCTCACGTCTCGGAGTGCGGTGGAGCAGCGTGTGATGCTGCCTGCCACAAATGTGGCACAAAGCCCCTGAGTCACATTCATGAGTTGCATGCGTGGGCGCCAGACAATTGTGGCAATGCTCATTCACCTGTGCTACTTGCTGGCGTTGTATTAGTGACAACCTCTTAAAGAGCCCACAGYATTKCAGTCGGTAGAGGCGGCGACAAAGGGGACATCGTAAGCGATGGGGCTCCGCTGGTGATGACGTTGTTATTGTTGGGGCTCGTACGATACTACGAGCGGTAGTAGACGGTGTTGTTGCGGTGGTTGTTCGGGGCGCCGGTGTTGGGGCAACCACAGGACGGGGAACACTGATGGCTGATCGCATTGTTGGCGTTGAAGGTCGACTATTCTCTGCATCCATATTTGCCTGTATGGAGAAAAGGTCGAGGTCAGTTGCAACTCAATGGTATAAATTATGAGAAATTTGTCTGTTCGTAACCAAATTTATTTGGTTGGTCGAAGTCGTAATAATCTACTCATTATTTATGATTTATTATATTCGTAATAATCTACTCATTATTTATGATTTATTATATTTGCGGTTTATTTCGGTTTTGTTTATCAGACGGATGTTTCAATTTCTGCGTGTCGGTACTATGTGCATTTTCGTTGTTATCTGCGGTTGGTAAGAAGCATAGTTTAACGAGCGGTCTCGTTAGGGTTCCGTTTTGAGTACGGAGGTCAATTACTCGTATATGACCGTCGGAGCCTTAATATAGTTTCTCTATGCGACCAAGCCGCCATTCTGTAGGGGGGAGACAGTCGTCATGTCTTATGACAAAAWCTCCAAGCTTTGGCGCCTTTTCGGGAGTTTTCCAGCGGTACCTTTAATGAAGGTCCTTTATATACTTCTCCTTCCATCGGCGGCTGAAATCATGATGGAGAATTTTAATTCTTTCCCATCTATTTAGCAAGGAAAGCGACTCCACGCCTGGCTCAGGTATGGCCAGAATGGGTGCTCCTTTSAGAAAGTGCCCTGGTGTAAGAGCTGTTAGATCTGAGGGATCTTGCGAGAGTGTCGTCAATGGCCGTGAATTGAGAACGGCTTCAATACGAATTAATAATGTTGTAAATTCTTCAAAGTTAAATTTKTAGTTTCCAGCTACTTTTTTAAAGTGGGATATAAAGCTTTTTACGGCTGATTCCCATATACCACCCATATGAGGAGCGCTTGGAGGGATGAACTGAAAGTTAATGTCTTGGGGAGCGTACTTTTGTACAATCTCAGGTGAAACTTGTTTGATAAAGTCCACAAACTGTTTTTCTGTGGCTCTTTGAGCACCTATAAATGTCTTGCCGTTGTCGCTCATGAGCTTTGACGGAAAACCACGTCGTCCGASGAAGCGAGCAAATGCCGCAAGAAAAGCCTCTTTTGTCAGATTAGTACATAGCTCGAGGTGTACTGCTTTTCTCGTAAAACAGACAAAAACAGCCACGTATCCTTTTATCAGTGTGGGGGACCTTAGCATGGACGCCTTTATTTGAAAAGGCACAGCAAAATCGACACCTGTGATAGTGAAGTTCAGAGCAAAGTTGCAGCGTTTCGGTGGAAGTGCTGCCATAATCTGCGTTCGCATCTTTTGTTTATGCATAGTGCAGATATTGCACGAAAAAATGCATTTCTTTATCTTTGGCTTGAGTCTTGGGATATAGAATTCTTGGCGGACTATTTGTTGCATGAGGCGGTGTTCGGCGTGTAATAATAGCACGTGGACATAATTGAGATATAATGTGGCAAGTTGCGATCTCTATGGTATAACAATGGGATGACGTTCGTTATACGTTAGGCTTGAATTGACRAGCCGACCATTTTCACGAAGGAGACCCTTCGTATTGTATTTATGAATAGATTTAGTACTAGGAG
Source organism: Bactrocera latifrons (assembly GCF_001853355.1). Taxonomy (NCBI): domain Eukaryota; kingdom Metazoa; phylum Arthropoda; class Insecta; order Diptera; family Tephritidae; genus Bactrocera; species Bactrocera latifrons. Next base: position 12,806 of record NW_017535178.1, read on the forward strand.
TGAGCTCTTTTTATCCATCGGCTTCGACTCTCTCAGTACTGATATCGCTCGGCTAAGTAGCGCGCTTGAGTAGATACGATAAGAGCGACCTTTGCTTTTTGTAAGTCTAGGTGCGTCACTGTATCGCCTTGGGGGTATACTGTGCGTATTCCCTTGTTTCTAAGTTTGAGTCGCTCTATGAATTTGAGCATGTACGCGATTACCCTGAGGGCTCGGAGGTAAGATGAAAATCTCTCAAGGATGTCAGTATCATCCAATGTTATTTGAAAGGAGTCGATCTTTCGACTTTCTGGGGCAATAATATTGCGCATGGGTGATTGCGGCCAAGAATCGGGAGATTCTGTTAACCATCGAGGGCCATTCCACCAGAGGGTGGTGGTGGCAAGGTGCAGAGGTTTGCACCCTCTTGTACCTAGATCAGCAGGATTGTCAGCACTGGCTACGTGTCGCCAAGTGGCTGATCCCACTAGGTCAAGAATTTAGGACGTTCGATTGGAGATATACGTCTTCCATGCATGTGTCGTACATAAAKACGATCAAGATTTTCAGCGAATTATTTTCCAACCAGGCTAATACAATCTCGGAATCGGACCAGAGATATAATTTATTTTTTGCCATATTAAGTTGCGCTTGCACTATGGATGCTAGTTTGGCAAGTAGTAGTGCACCACATAGTTCTAGTCGTGGTAGACTTATTGTTTTTAAAGGAGCCACCTTTGCTTTTGAAACTAATAAGTGGCTTGTGGTCGCCATGTCGCTTTGTGTGAGAACATATATAGTGGCACAATATGCCTTTTCAGAGGCATCACAGAAGCCGTGTAGATCGATGATATCTTTTAGATTGCTCGCGAACTGGGACCACTTATCTAAACGAAGTGGTTTTACTTGCTCATCCCAGTGGGTACCATCATAATTCTTGTATCAGGATTTTGGCTTGTATCATAATTGGCCATAGCCATCCTGCGGCGTCAAAAAGTTTAGCCACAGAGGAGAGAATTTGGCGTTTTGTAATGGCGGATAATGCGGATATGGACTCAGTCGTATATGAAAACTTGTCCGTTATCGCATTCCATTGGATGCCCAGAGTTTTTGTAGTACTTTCCTTTTCGAATATAAGGAAATTAGTGTCCAACAAATTTTCTTTTGGTATATTTTTTAATATATTTGGGTAATTTGCTGTATAATCTTTTTTAATGGAAACCCTGCGAATTTGAAGGCATGGATTACGTGTGATAATGATTCGTATGCTTGTGGAATACTGTGGCTTCCAGACAGAATATTGTCTACATACGTTCGTGTTTTCAACACCTTGGTTGCCAGAGGAAATTCTGACTTGGTGTTGTCAGCCAATTCATGGAGTGTTCGCATGGCTAAGTATGGGGCACAGTTAACGCCAAAGGTCACTGTTTTTAGCTTGAAGTCGCGTAGTGGACTATTGGGGGATTTCCGGAAAATAATTCGCTGAAAATCTTGATCGTCTTTATGTACGACTATTTGTCTATACATTTTTTCGACGTCCCCGTTG
>NW_017535179.1:0-6224 GCF_001853355.1 Bactrocera latifrons
AAAAACCAAAAAAAAAAAAAAAAAAATTACCTAGTACCATCACCTTGACTGGGAATTTCTCACCCCCAGACAATAATCCCAAAAATGTTCCACAGCGTAATCAGCGAATTATTGGTATTTAGTTTTTTGTATCAACGGGTTTTCTTTGCATTTTAGTGATAACTACAGGGGTCTTATCACGTTTGTGTTCGAATGCGAGGCGAATATTGAGAAGTTTTCCACTTACTGTTTTCAGTAACAGTTTTCTTTGTGTCCTGAGCAGACGAACCCTTCTCTCCTTGAGGACAAGGGGATGGTAGATTGATGAGGTCAATAGTGGGTGGGGGCATTATTTTTAAGGAAGATACAGTGGTATTTTCATCAGACGGACGTTTACATTTAGATGAAGGTTTTGAATTCTCTTCTTGCATATTTAGGCATTGAAATGATTGAAACAACATTTAGTAATGAATAAATTTTTCAATAAGGGTTTCAAGCTCACGACCAATCTCCTTGAAACCATTGCGCGCCTGCCTAAAAACTTTAAACAATTCATAAACAATTCCACATTTTAAGCAAGATCAGCGCAAGCCCTTACCATCAAGAATAGAATCCAATGGCCTACCTGTCAGTCCTGCACATTTAAGATGGGCAAGACCGTCACGAAGCCAGCAAGAAACAAAGCATTTTGACTCGCCTTTCACAGAGCAGTTCGGAAAACTACGAATCATAATGAACAAAAACAATATTAAAAAAATATAATAAAAGTAGAAAGAGCAATGACAAAAATATTTATAACAAATACAGTGAAGCTTCGATAAGTCGTAACCTCGATTAGCGAAAAACCTTGATATTTCATAGTATTTCTTCGGTCCCTAGAAAAATTCGCGAAAAATACATGTATTTCGGTCCCTTTTTCTTGAGGCAAAAATTGAAAAATGTGTATCAAAAGCCTCTACAACTCGTATTTTTTATAATATAATAATGCCATACATAAAATACGCCAAAATAATGTCCGTTTTTTGTACAATTTTTCAAAATACATACATACATATATTGATTGAATAACATATGTACTTCATATTTTAAAATTGAAATATGTACAATCATTTCTTGTTTTTTATGTAAAATTGAAAAAATAAATAAAAAAAAACTCTATAATTCGTATATTCTTTATGTTGCCTCTATAAGTTGTATAACTTGATAACTTGAAAAACTCCATAACTCTTATTTAAATTGTGGTCCCTTTCAAATACGAGTTATCGAAGTTTCACTGTAAATGCAATAAAAACAGTGGTTGCATTGGTAACAACCAATGTAGCGAGCAGTTTGAGATGCACTGTAACACACGAAAAGTAAGAAACTCGCTGTGGACAGATATGAATGAAAACAAGAAAGAAATTTAAGTAAGCAATATAAATTAACACTAAAAATTGCATTGTTTAAAATGTAGCACAAAAACAAATTGAAAATGACTAGGCGGAATAAATTAAAATGAGTCAACACACAATTAAAGTAAATTTCAATTGCTTTAATAGAACAATATAACAGTGATACTTATCATAACGGATCACTTAATTCAGACCACAAAGTTTTAAATATTATATAAACTAAACAAATTTCTAAGAGCACGAAATCACAGCGGTACACGAGAAAAGTTGCCAGATTCTACGTATATATATACAGTTCAACTTCCATAAGCCGATCTATTGAATTGGCAATATAATTCAAATTTCATACGCATTTCCTTCCATAACTCAAAGTTTCTCTGACTCGAAGTTTTTTGTGGATTATGGTGATATAAGTTAGTTAAGTTCAACTGGGATTCCGATCCTTTTGTTGACGGCTTGCACCTTAAGATATTTCCCTACCTTTGATTCTTGTACGTTGCAAGAGTATAAAGTGATCGGTTGCACCCCGAACTTAACCCTTCGTTTATTATTATACTCGGTGTGAGTTGTTGAAGAGAAGTCGAAGAGCAACAACCATTGAAGACGGGTCGACTGTTGTAAAATTACATTAATTTATATTTGTATTTCTTTGTTAATTGTTTCTTTTTAAATAAATTTTATTTGGTTATCATAAACGTATCGTTTGTTCTGCTCATATGTATCGTGTCAATATTCAAAAGGAATCGTGTCATTGCGCTCAATTGATATGTGTGTCAATATTCAGAAGTGGAATTGTAACATCATGCTTAAACGTAAACGTCTAGTAACGTTTGATATACAGTGTAGTCTGGATATAGCGAACTATTTTCTGCAAGGCCTGTTCGCAGTATCGAGGTTGTTCACTATATTAAGGTTAAATTTTTTTTTAACTTGGTTTATTAGCTTTAAATTCATGTTTGTTTATGTAAACAAAACAGATTATATGTATAAAGTAATTTTTTGAAAAATACATACATATTATTGAAAGAATTTACGAATAGATGTTTGCTTTTTGATTTCGGAAATTGACTTTTGGACCGCTTTTTCGCGTAGACTTTTCAGTACTAGTATGCCAGCATAGTCAGTGGTGTTAGCTTCAGCCCATGCGATAGCTATATCGAAGCTTTTAATGGCTTCAGTAGCTTTTATTGAATTTCCGATCTGTCCTTCGCCTTAGCTGTCATCACCAGATTCTGCAGTATCCATGGCATAATTATCTAAATCAATTATTATAAATCAATCGTCTTCGTCTTTCCTAAAACAAATAATGTTCACATAAGAACTTAATTAACAGGTGCTTGTCAAGAGGGTGAATAAAATTACCTCCGGTAATACAACTAACAGCAGACCCTGTATATCATGAACTTCTTTCCATTTTTCCTGCAATATTTTTGACGAGTAAGCTCAAAGGAATATCATCGTATTCATCCTCGCTTTCATTTGCGTCTGTAGTATTTAAGCATTCTAATAAAGGCTTCCAACATTTTACTATTACATTTGCCTGCAGCTGATTCCAAGCAAGCATTAAAAATGATACAGCATCCTTTAAAGTTAAATGTTTTAGAAATTGTGTGATGTCATCCTTTTCTACAGCTAAAAGCAGGAGATGCTTTTTGTAATATAGCTTAGTTAAGCGAATCACATTTTGATCCATAGGCTGAATTAAAGGCGTTACATTTGGAGGCATATAAATCACAAATATGGATCCATCAGCAGTTTTAAGTTCATCTTCTGGAGGATGGCAAGGGGCGTTATCAAGCAGAAGGATAGCTTTGGCTGGTAATCCTTTCTGTAGTAAATACTTATGAACCTAATATCAATTAAAAATTAATAAATACTCTGCAAAAATGTCAGGAGTTACATTATAAATGTACCTGAGGGACGAAGCAATGGTGGAACCATTCTCTGAAAATGTTGGCAGTCATCCATGTATTCTTAGAGTTCCGATAGTCTACCGGGATGTCATAAGCCTTAAAAGTGCGCGGCTTCTTGGCATACCCAATTTTTAACGGTTTTACTTTATGCTGACCAGTTGCATTTGATCATGCAAGAAAAGCAATTCTGGCCTTTTCTGCTTTTCTTCCCGGAGCTGTTTTTTCTGTTTGACTGACATACGTTCTATCATAATGTTTCTGAGTTTATGCTTAAAGGGATCAGTTGCCTGGATATCCGATGAAAGTTTCTCGCCACACACTTTTAAAAGTCGGATTCCAAAGCTAGTTTTAAATCCAGATAACCAACCGGGGCTGGCATGAAAGCTACCTTCTTTTTCCTTAAAGTCAGCGTGCAGCTTCATTGCTGTTTTCTTAAGCATTTCTCCAGTAACTGGACAATTTTTGTTTCGTTGAGCTATAAACCACTTGTATAACATCTTCTCCATGCGGGGATACTCGCCTTTTCTAAGAGTCTTCCGCTTAGATGCTCCGACTGAATGGTGGGATATAATACTACGAGCACTTTTTTTTTTACTCCCGAACCTATTGATTTGGCCACACCATAAATCTTTGCTAAGAATGAAACACTAGCACCTTTCTCGAGTTTTTGAGCAATTTCAAGTTTTTGCTTTAATGGAAGGAACGTTGTCACAGGCATGATAACACTTAATTTCTTAGCACATAAACACTTTTAAAAATACGTACAACAGTACACATTCACTCAGAAGCGCTTTGCACCCGACAAGAGACAAATAAAGACTGGCACCAAATACATAGCAGCAGCTTTTCCAGTAAAAAAACATAAAATGAGCAATTTCGGGGAATACCCGACTTTATTTCTGTTTAAGTTTTTTTTTAACAGTTTATGCTTGCCGTTGCGTTTAAAACTCTGTTCACTATTTCGAGTTTTCGATAGTTCACTATTCGAGGTGTTCATTATACCGGGGGTTCACTATACACAGACTCCACTGTATAAGTACATTCATGTGCACGTTGTGAATTTGTGAAATCGTTGCTGTGAGATCTACGATCGTTAAAAAGTGTTAAATGAAAAAGTGAAAACGAACGCCATCGTATATAACCTAACATTTGTTGAGACTCCCGTGAACATCGGATCTGGTGACATACGCTTTGCCGTGTGCGTCGAATTTCCTGCCAACGTTTATGTCATTACCCGAACGAACAATGTATACAAACGCGACAAATGTCCAATATACAACAACGCCGGCTACGTGAGTGAATTTCATGCCACAACATATTCCAATTATATCCAATGTATGTTTACCAATTGGAAATAACGTTCCAATTAGTAATTCCTCTAATTATAGCATGAGAGACATTGTCGAGTTTTTGCCAGAATATAACCCAACAAACGAAACGTCACTAAACTCAGTTCAATTTATAAAACGTATTGAAATATTAATGATCGCATATAACTGGCAAGAACAAATTTTGATTTGTACGGTGCAACAAAAACTTCGAGGATCCGCAAAATTGTTTATTGATACACAACAATGTGTTTTTGTAAATTGGCCACAGTTTGTAAATAAATTTTTAACTGATTATAAATGTATGATAAATGAAGCTGATACGCATATCAAGCTATCGCGAAATAAACGATTTGAAACAGAATCACCGGTCGAATATTTGTATTGAATGAGTCATAATATGTATAATGTTATCAACTGGTCATCCAAATCGAGAAACGCGTCATCCGCAGTAAAACCTCAAACTCTAAATCCGAAAAGTGTTCCATTGTCAGTAACTAACAGTATTCAACGTTCGTTCAGTGAGATAAAATGTTACAACTGTGCTAAATTCGGTCATTACGCGATTAATTGCCCTGAACCACAGAAAAAGCCAAGGTGTAATAAATGCCAACGACATATAAAACAGACGAGTGTCCCGAAAAGGAAAACGTGAAAGTAAATAAAATATCAAATAACAAAGCTCATAAGACCAATGTAAATAATGTACATAAAGGAAGTGGTAACGAGAGTATAGTAAAAGTACTTTGTGTAAATGGACACAATACAAATGCTTTTATCAATCCGGGTAGCACTCGCACTCTTGTGGGCAAAATATTCGGTAGGAAAATCGGTAACTTGAAAAACGAATTGACGACCCTATATGGTTTTGGTGGGGAAAATATGTCTCCACCCATAAAATAAATACAATGCTAAAAATTGATGACAATAAAATCGAAGTAGACATGGCGGTAGTCAATGATGACCTTATTTCTGAAAATGTACTTCTCGGCAAAGATACTATGTGTTACAAATACGCGGTTCATAATCGAAAGCGGTGAATGTCGTGTTGAACAAATACGTCAAATTAATTCCGAAGGTTTGAATAAAACCGAAAACGAATATTTTGGAAAGATAATGTATGAATACCGTGGACTTTTCGCCAACAGTCTCAAAAATATTGGAAAGTGTAAAATCTGGGAAATTAAAATTATTTTAAATAACGATAATCCAATTCAATTAAAGCCATATCGAATTCCATTCTCAAAACGACCTTTCATATCGCAAATCGTAAGTGAGCTACTAGAAAATAATATAATCTGACCAGAGAACGTAAAGTATAGAGAAGGTGCAGGTTCGACTGCGAACATTTGTTGAATTTATAGTAGGGAATTCACCTCATAACAACAGAAGTCACGCTGTTAAATTTTAGCAGTTTTCCACATATTCAACTCAGAATATGAAGAGAAATAAATATATGTATTTACGGCATATGATGAAATGGCATATATGCCGAAGCCAGAGAATATGAAGAGACATAAAGATATGTATGCATGCCCATGATAATACTCCGTTTTGCTTGTTTATATTTTGTTTTACTTTTGACAGCGAAAAATGTGTACAAAACACACCTC
>NW_017535179.1:7298-13963 GCF_001853355.1 Bactrocera latifrons
TTAAAAAAATTAACATTTTTACCATTTTTATGAAAAAATGGTTCATATGGTACAGGATTATGTGTCGCAGAGAATGCTTCTTTACTTTGTATATTTTTCTTCAAAGCATTTCTCTTTATTCATTCTCGCATGAATTCAGTGGTTTTACATATATTTCTGCCACARAACGTGCTCAATTCTGCTAAATAGCAGCGAGAATGGTGAATTCCCTATCACAATTTTATAAGTTCTGTTAGCCGTACAATCGAACATCATACAGAATTCGATTTGCACCTTCTCTATACTTTAAGTTCTTTGATCTGACCGAGTAAATCGCCGTACTCGTCGTTATTACCAAATCGAAATTAAAGAATCATCGTAACAGTATACCGCGTTCGTGACATCAAATGGTCACTTTAAATTCAATCGTATGCCCTTTGGCTTAGTGAATGCACCGACCATATTTCAATCTATAATGAACAAAATCGCGTTGAAACTTAATATAGGTGAAGTGTTAGTTTACTTGGACGACATAATTATTCCAAGTAAAGCTATGTGTGAAGGACTTTTACGTGTTGAACGATTTTTCTCACTTCTTAAAGAAGCAGGATTTGCTTTACGTTCCGATAAATGTAGATTTCTTGAAAAACGAATAGAATACCTCGGGCTATCATCGACGAAAACGGTATCACACCGGGTATGCAGAATGAATTTTAAAACACCAACTAATACAACGGAGTTTAGAAGATTTTTAGGCCTGACGGGGTTTTTCAGAAAATTTGTCTCAGAATACTCCTTGATTTCGAAGCCTATTACTGTTTTGTTAACGAAATCAAATAAATACAAAGTTATATATTATACTTAAGTATAACATGCAAGTGACATTGTGGGAAATCCCTGTTAGAATGAGCATTTAGTTTTATTTCTTTTATAAATTAATAACTTGTCAGTTAGTATTTTTTAACCGCTTGAATCAATAATCTCTCATAATAGTAAATAAAATGCAACAGCTACGGTAATATTTGGATACAAATAATGGGAATGATTAACCAATAGATAAGAATGATAGATACAGAGATTACGCCAAGGTTTTACTTTTTTCGGGTTAGGCCTTGTAAGTTGTGACCAAGAATAACTGAAACAAAATCGAGCACAATATAGATTTGTTTCTGTTTTTATGTTACTTTTCCTCAACGCAACATTGTTTCTATCATTCTTGTAAATCACACTTAATACATTAACTTATACTGCACTGGTATTGCGCAGTACTAATAGTTACAAGCTGATGACGAGAAGCGCGTCACCGCCATACGAAAGACACAATTTATAAATGTATTTGAAGGGATTAAACGCAACAAAGAGTTGGACACTTAGAATGCTTGCAGAGTGGACGCTCAAAGACGAGCCGAGGGCAAGGCTGATTTCGAAATTTACAACAAAAATTAGAGACTTAATTAAGTAATAAATGTTTTGTGCGTAAAAGCAAAAAAAAAATACTCCGTAAAACATTGGGATATTTAATACTATGGGAGGTTGGAATCATGGTAGAAGTTCATGCAAGTCAGGAAAGTTTTCATATTGGTATTTACTTAGGAGTGGCCAGAAACGATTATTTTACATATGGCTCATTCATCTCACTACTTCCGGTATTAGACCAAGTATTCCCTGGGTAGCCAAGGAACATCCGCTTAAAGGAGAGCTAAACTGATATGACGAACCATCCCTCGGTAGGATTGTGCATTGTGTTTGGGACCCGCCACGTAAAAAACACTCCCAATGACAAGCAACAAACAGCCTCGGGAGGAAACCCCTCCTTTTAATGGCGACCATGGCAAACGCATTAAGGATAATGATTTAACTGCATGCATCTGGAATGTCCGCTCCCTTAATTGGGAAGGTGCTGCTGCCCAGCTGGTTGATAGAGTGAAAGCTGACATTACCGCATTAATGCGATGGACGGGACAAGGACTGAAACAAGTAGGCCCTTGAGGCATTTACTACAGTGGCCATATAAAGGAGCACAAATTCGGTGTGGGCACCGTGGTAGGACAGACACTTCTTTGCCGAGTCCTGGCATTCACCCCATTGGATGAACGTCTAGCCAAAATCTGTATCAAAACGAAGTTCTTGCACATATCGCGTTTTTGCGCTCACGAACCGGCGGAAGAGAAGGACGATGTGACCAATGATGCCTTCAATATGCGCTTGGAGTGCACCTATGAGAGCTGCTCCCGTCACGATATCAAAATTGAGCTTGGCGACTTTAGCGCCAGGGTAGGTATATTTGGCACAACTGCTAAATTAAGCCTTAAGGAGGAAGCATCCCCTAATGAGTTAAGACTTCGCCGCTTCCCGAAATACTTATCGATAGACTTCCGGATGAGCTATTCAACTACGAACGCCAAGAACATCAGCTTCCTTGTGGAATACGGTCGGACGAAAGCATGCTCGACGAATGGAATTTAAGTGTGATCTGCCCAATACATGAAACGGGAGACCCCACAATCTGAGCCAAATACCGTGGGCCTCCTCAACATCACATATAAGGTTCTATCAGGCGTATTGTGTGAAATATTGCGGCCAACCGTCCACTAACTGATTGGTCTTAGTGTGGCATCGAAGCAGAAAAGTCCTTGTTTCGCTGGTAATCTCCAATTGGCGCTACCTTGCGAAAAGTAGGAACGACTGACACGCTTTTGTTCCCAATATATAAGGAGTTCGCACCTTAAATGCTTTGCGTTCGGCTCAACTTTGAGCATCTACTCTGCAGGCACCCTTAAGCGCGCATATATGTAAGCTTGATTGTCGTTGGTGGCAAAATTATTTCAAACCATTGGTTTCTGGTTCGGTCATTGGTTGACAATTTTCTATGTCGCAAGATAAGGTCGTAAAGCAATTCTAACTTGATGATTAACTTTGTATTAAACAAAAGTTTATCCACTGATACAAGTTTTCACTTAAAAAAAGAGATGCCACGCCCAATTTTGACATGAACTCCTTTAAGCTCTAATGAAAAGTTTTAGGTGTAAAATTTAATGACTCTGGCAGTGGTTTCAGCAAAATCCAAATATATTTGTTATTACAGACAGACGAATGAACAGAAAGTCACTATTTCTATCGAGATAAATTTAAGGTGATACAAACATCCGTTACGTGAACCAAACTTTTATACTCTGAAGCAACATATTGCTAGAGTATAAAAATAAATAATTTCATCATGTCCAATTTTCAAAAGATTTGCTGCATACTTATGTTATTAATATCCCATTGTACTGATTTTTTAATCGGTTTTAATTTATGCTGTAGGGGGTCATTTCTATATTTATTTATTTTGCTTTGTAGCCGCAAACATCAACGTAACTGAAGGAAAACACACTATACATCTTAGTAGAGTTTGTGAATGGTTGCATCTCTAATCTAATTTTTAATACCAAATCATACTACGCTTAAGATATCACGTACTTTTAACGATAGATTACAAACTAATAAAAATTGAGGAACATGCTGCGAGAGCAAAGGAAAAACGTGTCAGATGTAGGACTGTATTTTGAACAATGTACAATATATGCAGATATATACTTACCCAATCAAGGGGGTTTTTAAATTGAGAAATCCGTTCAATTTTTTATTGATATTATTTTGCAATGGTGTTGTTAATGATTGTGCAGTGGTCTGTTGTTGCACTTTCGCTGGTGGTATTGGTGTATCCTGCATCTCTTGAGTGGAGGATTGCGGTAGTCTGAAATATATAAAGAAAAAATATTTCTTTTAAAAGAGTAAACTGTTTTTTAAACATGGATATTTTACACTTCTACCAGCTTCATTTACCGCAGTTACAAATCTGACATGACCGCTGCAACTTTCATTATTACGTTTTGATAATTGTAGAAAATTGTACCCTTTTTTTGGGTCGAATTATGATTCAATTATACAAGGTTGACTCAAAAATACATACATGTTTAAAACGATTTCAATCAAAGAAAATGTGTTTTTTGTCTAATAATTAGAGCGCTAAAAAGATTACAAAAAAATTTTATAACATGTTGAGAAAAGAACACGCGAACCGTTACCGATCTCACCTCTATGAATAATCTAATACTTATATGAAACTCGCATGCCATGGTATTTGTTGCCATCATTGTTGAAGATCAACATGTGGGCTAAACAAAATCCGTGATCACGAGAAATTCCATCGGAACTGTGCGTGAATTCATTAAAAATTAGCTGAAATCATCATTGAAATTCATGGAAATAGAATTGAACATTTCCATAACATCGATTTATCGCATTTTGACCAAACACTTGGGCTTACGAAAGGTGTGTGGACGGTTTGTTCCGCACAAATTGACTGACGACCAAAAATTGCTTAGAATCCAACATTCGAAGGACATCTTGTAACCGATTATTCGACCAAAATTCACTTTTTAACCATTAAGCACTCCCCGTATTCACCTGATATGGCACCGTGCGACTTCTTCCTTTTCGGAAAAATGCATTTCGTTACCCTGCGGAAAATTATGTGTTTTGAAAAGAAAAGAAAGTTGAATTTATGTTGTGTTAAACATTGTTTATTTTCGATTTTTTAATTTTTTTTTCAACGTAAAGCAGCTTGATAAACAACATTTGTTTTCTGTTCCGCTGCGTAAATGTACAGAGAAGATGGTTTTCAAACTATAGCTGGCATTTCCAGATTTATGCCACTCACTTCTAGCGACTGGCCTTGCGATCTGTTGGTTGTCATCGCAAGGGCAAGTTTCACTGGAAGCTGAATACGTTTGAACTGAAATGACAAATCGTTGGAAATCAAAACAACTCGTGGAATCACGCAGTCTGTCCGCTTGTAAATCCCTTTCAAAAAATCACATTATTCGATTGCTGCTTTATAACCAGTAGAGTTCCATTACAGTAAGCTCACATTTTAATTACATTTCATTCATAGCCAGATCGGGCTGTTGGGTCAACTAACATTACACCCTATTAGTTATTAAGTTATTTTAAGTTTAGTTACTCATATATAAGAGCACAGACTCAATTGTACCAGAGAACTTAAAACATAGAGAAGGTGCACGTTCGATTCGAACATTTTATAAGATTGTGATACGGAATTTTACCTCACAACTACAGAATTCACGCTGGAAATGTTAACATTTTTAACAGTTCTCCACATACTCAAACAGAGAATATGAAGAGAAATAAATATATGCCCAAGGAGAGACTATTGAAGAAAAATAAGTTCTTTGATATTYCATAGGAAATATGTTCCATTATGTATGAAAATATGCATGTAGAACTTTTATTTATTTTTGATTTATTATTTTTCAAATTATTTAATGACAAATTCTGAAAATAGTGTTTTATTAAAAATATATTCTCTTATGTATTTGTACATATGTATAGTTCTAATAAAATTAATTTATTTTTATTTTTCATTGCAGTTTATTAATTAATTGAAATAAATTTACATGTATTTTCATTTTTATTTAATTTTCAATAAAATTTTAAAAATGAATTGTCTCTTTTATTTTATTTGTCTATTTTATTTTAAAACGCATTTCAGTAGATTTTTGTAAAGAAATTTGACCGGCATAGAAGCAAAATGCGAATTTATTTTGACTATTACAAAGTGAAGTTGTTCAAAATGAACTTCATTTCTTCAAAGAAAATTGATAACCTTCACGAAATATGCATATTCGCATTATTTCGTTATCATTTCCATATTTGTAGCAATAGAATTTCTATGGCATACATATGTATACATATATTATTTCTTTGGCACATTTGTCTGTATGCTTACGAAAGCAAATGCGAGCCACATACATATGTACATACATTCATAATAACAAGTGCCGCAAGCATCTTTCGCATCTTCGTTGTCATGGTCAACCAATGGCCGAAGCTCTCGTATTGTCGAAGTCATCACAACGTTGTGTTGTTGGTAGAAATTCCGAGCTGTGCCGAAAGAAACTAACMAACGATCGCCGATTGTTACCGCTTCCATTGCCGCAGTAACAGCTTCGCCTACAAACAAGCGTAAATATGTATACATATGTATGAGCTTGCATACATATCGACGCTGATTTTTGCGAGCCACGGAAATATATTATAGAATTGACAAATATTKTAAATCGATAAAAGCTACGTTGTCACTTTTCTCACTTAGAACAAACACCAGAAAGATGTTCAATTTCTGATTTTTAGCTCTTGCCATCGTCGCGAAAAGACGCTTGTTGGTTGGCAAAGGCATGCTCGGGGTGATGTTACGGCGCCTGTTTTTATGAATGAAGCGAGGTCGCCTGTAGAATTTGCGGCGGCTTTTATGAATGAAATCGTTTTTGTTGTAAAATTTACTAGATTTGGACTTCGCCAATTCGGCTGCCAGTTGTTGGTTTTGTAGAACCTGAGAATTTAAATTATAGGGAAGGCGCAGGTTCGATGTCGAACATTTTATAAGATTGTGATAGGGAATACACCTCACAACCGCAGAATTCACGATGTGAAATGTTAACATTTTTAACAGTTCTSCACATACTCAAACAGAGAATATGAAGATAAATAATATAGGTACGGCATATGATGCCATAGCATGTATGCGCAATCAGGGAATATTGAAGGAAAATAAGTTCTTTGATATTCCACTTTTAACAGCGAAAAATGTGTACAAATGCAGCTCTCTCACATACTTAAGA
>NW_017535180.1:0-10790 GCF_001853355.1 Bactrocera latifrons
GTTAGAAAAGAAATAACGCAACAGGTGTTTTTTGAAATTGTAAAGTTGGTAATTATATTTTATTACGGAGTATTCTCACAACGTTATAAAGCAAAAAGTTAGAAAAGGATGCTGCGAAAGCGTATGCACAAGGGCTGGGACTTTTGACTTCCAATCCAAAATGACTAATTTTTTACTGGCTTATATCTAACAACTCCGATTCTTCATTTTCAGTGCAGTCTGGACAAAGAAGAAACTGACGATCAGAACAAATCCATTTTTTACATGTGTAGCATTGCTTTCTTGTCGGCTTGTGTCGCGCTCTGCCACAAAAGAAACATTTTCCGACTCGACCGGTATTTGGGGTTTTGCTGGACCGGGATTCATTTCCAGTGGATCGTTTAGGCCCAAAAGAATTTTAGCTTTAATTTTTATAGATTTTGTAACACTTCCAGTATACATTCTCCGCTTTATGCAAGGAGCCACGAACTCGAAACCAATTTCAGGTAAATAATCTTTTCGTGGCTTTTTACTGTAGCCACGTTTTATTTTATGTACAACATAACCGTTTATGGCACTTATATTCATCAAATCGAAGAATACAGTAAGAGGCCAGCGTCTAGAATTTCTGGAGACATCGTAAGAACCGCATATCTTGTCCACAATATCCACGCCATATTTGGTATTATTATAAAATGTAATCTTTTCTGGTTTACGTTTATCTCCTGTGTGCGAGTCGATATTGCCGTCCTTCCTTCTTTTTGAAAGCCAAATACCGAATCCTTTTCTTTTCTATCTTTGGTATTTTTAAAACTTTGTGGAATTTGCGGTTTATTTTTTTTTTTTACAGTGCCAACAACAGTGATTTTTTTTACTCACAAGCTCTTTGCATTGATCTTCATTCGTAAACGAATTATCCATGGTAACAGTGCGTACCGAATGTTTAACGGGAGTAAGCATTCGATCCTCTATATCCACTACCAAACTTTCAAATTCAGTCTTCCAGATTTCTGACAACCCATCACAAACAACATACCAAGAAATGCTCTCATTTCCAAAATATGTGTTAGTTTATCATCTCTATGTCTGGAAAATTTAGATTTTACTTGTTCAATGTATATGTTAGTGGAGTTTACTATGTTTTCCATGACGGAGTGGTCAAAATACAGTTCAAAACATTCTAGCTCAGTCTTGGCATTTTCTGCTGCGTCTTTAGGCCCTGCATGTTCTCTAAGAATGTTAMAAGCCCGAGTTCTTGTGACTGGGTAAGGAGTTTTCCTCCACTTAGTACCATTTTTAGATCTGAGGTATAGATTTCTGAGGGAACTTAGTGATATATCATCATCGGATTCTATATCGGATTGCTGAGTTACAATAGTAGAACTTTTCTTTTGGCTTCAAAATCTCCAACACTCGCTAGCATCGGTCGCCGAAAACACACTGAATGTGTTTGTTGTTTACTAATAGAGGATTAATGAGACTGTCGGTGTAACGGTCCATGAATAAGTGGAAATATTCAAGTATATGCACAAGTGGTCTACTATTGTAGTACGCGCGACTACTGGAGTGTTAATTTAGTTGCACTGCAGCACTTTCGTGGTTTTATTGAGGTAACGTTTTGGATTGACGTCCTCTTTCGAATTCTGTAGCGTCGTCCTGATTTTTATTCAGGTTTTATCTATGCCGTAAAAGACTTTGCGTTATACGGTGTCGCACTATTATCGAAGATTCTGTTAGAACTTAGCGCAATAATAACTGTCGCGTGGGCGTCTACAAGCGTGGATTTTTTGTTTCTGAAAACATTGAAGTTATCACAACCGACTGCGCCACTTACGTTATTATGGCCCTATGCCACAAAAATAACAAAAATTAATAAACATTGTTTAAAATTTGAGTGCGTTTTAATTTGTTAGATGGTGACTTAAGACTAAATTTACATTTTATCATCCGCAGGAATGAATCTAAATTCTTTCATCTTTCGCTGTTTGAAGTATATGTTTTAAAAAGTTTTATATCGCCAGCATATAGTAAACCTTTTGAAAACTTAACAACAGATGATATGTCATTAATAAATAACAAGAATAGAATTGGACCAAGATGGCTAAGTTGAGGAACGCCTGAAGGAACATTGATTATGCTAGAAAAAGTATCGTTAAATATAACTTGTTGAATTTTATTACTAAGATAAGACCATTTTAGAAATATTGGTTGAAAACCAAGAAGATCAAGTATATTCAAAAGACTTGAATGGTTTATATTATCAAAAGCATTACTAAAATCTGTGTATATAACATCAGTATTCTTATTCTCCCTAAAGGACGATACATGTGATACAAATTCAAGCAAATTAGGTATTGTAGATTTCCCTTTACGAAGACCGTGCTGAGAACAAGAAATTAGTGGAGAGATCCGGAAGGTTAAGTCGTCTCTTATTTTGGTAAATTCATTAAAATTGTTATTTGGTTGTCTACCAATACTCTTTCATTTTCGTATCATTCGACCAGTGCTTCCCAAGCCAGATTAAAGTTTTCGTCATTTAAAACGAAACGCTTGACAATATTGCCTGCTTCTCCTTTTGTTTTGTACCTGAAATGGTACGGCTTTCGAGCTCGTGAAAGTTTGAGATGGTTTATGTATACGGCAGTGAACATCGTTTGATCATAACCTCCGTGAAAAACTTCAGTATCACAAGCTGGTACTTTCAAGAATATACCTGTATCTAGGTCTTCTGTTTGAGTCGTAACTACTCTCGGAGGAGGAGTAGTGGCTCCTCATGGCCTTAATAAATTTGGTCTAATAGTATTGCCTTCGTAATTTCGTATTGTTCGAGGCAGTTTTTATATTTAACTGACGCCGAAGCTTTTATGTTTTCTCGGAGTTCAGCATCGTCAGTATCTAGTACCGAATCGTATACTGCCAGAAGGCGTGTCCATATGCTATCTATGCTTTGAATTTTTAAATTTAGAACCGATTCTGTGTTGTCATTAATAAGGGAAGCAGTAAATCGTGTGCAGTATCTACCAAAACTCACTTTTAGTTTCAGACATTGAATTGTCTTTGGTTGTTTTTTGTTTGGCACCCTGCTTTGAGCGTGTAGCTTCTGCAGATGTGCTTTGTGATTTATCATCATCAGCTATTTAGGGAATTTCCAGTAATTGAGGTGTTTTTGGTTTAACCTCTTTTGTTTTCTCAGATTGGATTTATAGAATTAAATTGTAAACTTGAGGCTTAAAAATGTTTTGCTTTGAAATACAATTAAAAAATTGGTAATATGAGGAAATGTGTAAATAAAAATTACACATTTACAAAAATAGAATTGAAACTTTTATTATTAATTAATTAAATTATATAAATTTTCGAACACGTATTCCCCGCATAAAACGTCAAAATCAAAAAATATTTGTATATAATTATTGCTTTTTTTTTTACCGTGGGTCAGTTAAACGTATCTGTGATATAATATAATCGCGATTAATTTGTATATTATTTGTTAGTACGTGTATCTTTTGAGATAAGAACGAAAAAAGAAAGAAAATAATAATAACGCAAAAACATATGTATGTGTTTATTTATATGCATTATGCTTTATGTTTATACAACCAATATAGTTTACATACACCTAGTTCTAGTAAATTCCGACACGTTTATTTATTTTAAAATTAATAAATTTTGTGTTTTTTTTCTATCTATTTCAAGATATGTATAGTTAACATTAAATATAGCATATTAAAATATTTTTTTTTAAACAAATAAAAAAAAATAGTGCTAAAACTTAAAATGACTATAATTTATATCAAAAAAGTTTACGTACACTAATGATTATTTATGTAAATCGAAAGTAATTACATAAGTTTAGCAGACATTAAACATATGTATGTATATACCAAACTGTCTAACTGGTTTTTCGTATAGAACAGGTGGGTTATTCCAAATTAGCTGTATGCCGTATTACAGCTCAAACGGTATATTAAACATACATATGCGCATAAATAATTTGATCAAAAATTTAATTAGAAAGGACTAACTTTTTTCTCCGCCAAAGGTTTATGGTCAATACTTATATGTACAGATGTATGTCTTTGTTATTCTTCTGGTTCCTTCTTGGTCTCYCTTTTTGGTCTTTTTCTTTTCGATGTTCTCCGTGTTGAGTTTTTATCCTCTTCCCACGTTGCTTGCAATACCTGTCTCCTGCTATGAATCCTATGTAGGTTTGGGGTTTTTATTTTTGTTTTTGTTTGCTTATTGGGAATTTTACCACGCCCGTAGTTTTTTTGTATTTGTTTTGTTTTAATTGGTTTCGCGCCCGTTTTGTAGACTTGATCACTAAAATATATATGTAGGTATTATTCTAGTTCTTTTTCCACTGCGCTGCACTTTAGTTATGTGCTATTGCATATTCTTTTTCATATTTTTGATTTATTTTCAAAGCACTTTTTCGATTTTTTGTGTTGTTTCGACAAGGGTCACTACACTTTTTTAGTTCCTATATTTAACTAATATACTATACATATGTCTAAATGTATATAATTTCGAAGGACGGGTATATTTACTTTTATCCTTTGATTAGGTATCCCTTATTGTTTGGATTTAAATTGAAAAGTTATAATTTTTGAAAAGTAAAAATTCAGCAACCTATATTATATATCTTTTTGCCCGCAAAACTTTAAGAGATTCACAAACCTTAATACCTTTACAAAATTTTATGTGTTTTATCAAATATAATTCTGTATTTATTTACACAATTTCATATGTTTTATCAAATAGAATTTTGTTTTTATATTTACTGCTGCCCCCGGAATAGGTTTTTCAATTCTGGAACGCAAATTCAACTAAAGGCGAATCAACCGTTAATAAGTTGGCGAGACGTCTCGTATAGGGCGTAAGATCCGATCTAACCAATCCTTTTTGATCGGTTGGGTGGTGAAAACGATTATGGTGTGTAGTGTGGTTGGTTTGTTGCATGGGGTTGCGTGGTATAATGATTTAAGTTGTGCGATGAATGTTGTGTTGTGTGATGAATATGAGTTCTGTATTGAATGTTGTGTTGTGTGCTGAATGTTGTGTAGTGTGATGAATGTTGTGTKGAGGGGCAAGATGCCATGTCGCATATACATAAACTAAAACACTTTAAAACTGGTGCTGTGGAAAATAATAAATGCTGCTCTGCTGTGTTGGAGGATGGAGTCCTGACAGTAAATAAGAAGCTCTGTGTGTTCCTTGTTGTTCGTCAAGCATTTGACAAAGTCTGGTATCTAGACCTATTATTGAAATTAAAGGAAAAACTACCAATGCTTTATTATTTGCTGCTGATCAGATGAGTCGCAGGTTTTTCTGCTGTTTTTTCGACGCTTAGTATTGCGGTGTTATGACAAAATTACCACTCATACCTTTTGTTTAGTGCTAACTATAGGTCYTTTGTATTATATAAAGAATATACAAAAGCGGATCTAAAATACTTCCTTGCTTTTTTTCATTTATTCCCTTATTTTACACGAAAAAATCTTGAGATGATATACGATTATAAAAAGGCACAATACTCAATCAGAATACATAATTGAGGTTTTTGCATAAGGCCTTCGATAACCACACCTTATCGAATGCTTGCCCAACGATAAGGAACACCGCTATTGACTCCTCCAAAAAATATTCAAGAGTGGATGTTATTCTGTGGCTTTGTTTCATTGTTGCTTACCTGTATTTCTGAAGCCGAAATGAAGCGATGAAATTGGCCTTTTCATTGGTTGATAGGTTTTCACCTTCAGGGAATTAACTTTTCAAAAAGTTTTGATATTTGTCGCTGTAGTGAAATTAGTCTATATGACGTTAAACTATTGGAATATTTTACAAGTTTAGGAACGACGACAACTCCAGCAACTTTCCAGAGACTTGGAAAATGTAGATGAGTTAATAAACTTTTTTATGGTAACTTTTTTTATTAATACTTCGGCTGTAATTAAATAAAATCCTGGTGCATTCTAGAATATTTTYAAAAATTATAAGTTCACAAATGGATTGTTGCATGATCTCGTTGAACATTACTGTGAAACGCCGTATTAAGGGTGGTTGTGGMAAGTGGTAAGCGTGGTTGTTCGCCTTTCCGTAATAAAACTATTTTCCTATTGAAGCAGCTTGTATCTTTGTTGTATAATTTAGTTATTTTTAATAACAATTTCACTTAGTGTTAAATATTATATATTGGGTAGTACTCATGATTTAGGTCTCCCTTTCCATCTTCATAATGTTTTATATTGCTTTTGACAATAACACAATTATTCGAATAGATTTTATGATATATAATGTAGTTTTTTAAAGAATATGGCAGCACTCGTAAAATAAGTTTTGGAAATTAGACGCACATCTGTTTTCTATTTAACAAAATAATTTGAAGTTCTCGTTGGTGCTCCACCATTCAATTCGCATTCCGTGCCATAATACGGAGGCTACCCTTCTTACATTCGATTTTAATTCATATGTTTTCAAGTGGTTGACACCATTTTTTTGACAGTGGGTGAATACGTGGTTGTGTCTTCAAAACTTTGTAGCTTCTTGGCAACAATACATCCCTTAAAGTTTGCAGGAAGTCTTTCGCCACAATTACAGGATTTTGGTTTCCGGAAATAGGTTGGCCTCAATAGTTTTGTGCTTACTACTGCATTTAATCATCTTTATCGGCGTAGACACCGKTTACGCGGTTATAGTCGAGTTTACAACAGCGTGCCAGTCGGTCATCAATCTCACTGTTTGGACTCCAAGTGCAGTCAGGTCCTTCTCCACCTGATATTTCAAACGAAGTGGTGGTCTTCCTCTTTTTCCTCCCGCCGGATACTGAGTCGAATACTTTCAGAGTTGCAGTGTTTTCATTCATTGGGATGACATGTCCCTTAATTCGCTGAACTATGTCAATTTCGTGGTTGCCATGCACAAAGGACCATTAATCTTCCGCAGATTCTGTCTGAGCTCGGGCTTCCTACTCACGGGACATGGTCCTCTGAATTCATTCTTGCACAGGAGGAATCTATCGGATACACCCAATGTGTGTGTCTAGCGCGAAATGAGGATTGGGTACATGTCATTGCAGAATGTGCAATATACTCAGACATCAGGAGCTTTAGGGGAATGGTGATTAGTTACATAAATGGACAGCTAGATGTGAGCGGTGTGATCTCCACTAGCTGGAATGCCTAACTGTTAGACACGTTTGAAAGGTTTGCGCGTGAGATATTTAGGCGGAGAAGATAATTAGCTGAAACGTCCGTTCCCACGACAGTCGGGTCTACGAAAACCGGAACGGATCCGGATTTTTATCCGGCCAAGGACTGTCAACTCGGCAGATTTCTGCCGTTACAACAACAACAACAACATTAGCTGAAACGTTAGATTAGGGAAGGGGGATTTTTGGGTGTATGGGATGGGAGTATGGGGTCTAACCCSTGGGCACCAGTCCAGAGCAGTATGGAAGCTCAACTGGTTGTAGTTTCGGCTACGAAGTCTGACCGGAGACTTAATTCTGGTACCACGGGGAGCAGGAGCCCTGAGTTCGCTCCAACCTGCTCCTGCGGTATGGCTTCTTGGGGAGTATCGTGGTGGTTGTGGTTTATACCCAAACGCAAGCAGAGTGTTTCGATCACTCAATGTGGAGTTGCATTGCAATCGGGTGCCGGACCCAAAGTACGGCAGAGGTTTTAGATGGGCCTCGAACCCTACCAAGGTGGTTAGTGTGTCCATTCCACACTGCCAATTGATCAACGCATTAATTTGATCCATTGTACTTTTGAGTTCCGTGGGGTAAGGCTGTCGTCAGCAGGTACCTACGTTAAACACACCGGACGTTGTCAGCTTACGCAGCCTTATAAGTTTTGCGCCAGACATAGCGGCTCTCTTCGTGCTGTCAAAATCAGCTTTGAAACCAACGAGGTGATGGTGTGTGTCGATTTTCTTTTCATGGGTCTTTTGGTCTTTTCCAGATTAACTTAGCTCATGGTGAATATTTGGTCAGTGGTTGATTTCCCAGGTCTAAAGTCACACTGATAATGTCCAATCAGCTCATTGACCTTTGGCCTTTAATCTTTCACACAATACCCTCGATAGAATCTTATATGCGGTTATATACGGTAGTTGGCGCAGATTGTGAGGTCTTCCTTTTTGTGGATTGAGAAAAGACACTTTAATTCCAATCGTCGGGCATGCTTTCATCCGACTACATTCTACAAAGAAGCTAAGGCGTGCTCCTTATCAGTTTTTCGCCACCGTGTTTGAATAGCTCGGCTAACAATCCATCCATCCATTTTCTCTCTGCTGCGATATGGCTCCTATCGTCGTACCAGCTATTCTTCTGTATTTTCCGAAAACCATTGATTTCGGTTGCAGCTGTTCATAAGAAGCTTGAAATGCCGTCCTACAGTTCCCTTACACCGAGTTGTTGATGAATGTTCTCAGAGAGAATGATCCGTTCGGCTGTCTGTTGTGATTGCAACATCTCGACGTCAAACCGTCCTTGTGTTGTGCGTGTAGATGTGCGTTTTTGGCTGCACATAACGGGTGTATATTTTGGTTGCAACAAGATAGTGGTCCGAGTCGATGTTAAGACCTCGGAGCGTACGCGAAGCACTAGAGACGTGTATTCCGTTTATCACAATATGATCGACCAGTGCCCATATAAAAGAGCGTAAATTCGGTGTGGGAGAGAAGCTCCGTAGTCGAGTCATGGCATTCACCCCGGGGGATGAACGTCTAGAAAGATCAAAGCGAAGTTCATGAACATATCGCTGATTTCAGCTCGTCACAATTTCTTTACTATGATGGACACAAAAATAGCTCAAGCAGCAACTGGTTAAAGCATCCTCCGTCTATTACATAATATATGTAATGCAAGCCCTAAAGAAATGAACAACTTAGAATCCGCCGTCAAAAAATCATGCAATCAGGAAGCAGTTAAGTTGGGAATTTCTCCCTTACGTGCTAGAATTAAAACAATGGAATTTATTTTACATATTGGGTATAATTTAACTTTTAAAAGGTGGTCTAGTAATGCGGAAACCAAGCCACTTAAAGAAGAAAACAAGAAAAGTATTCAGACAGAATTACGCCAAAGATTGGGTATTAGGGACCCTTGTTCAACAGGGATTAGGTACAACAAATACTGGAAACACGTCTAGAATTTTTTTTCAAAATCCCGAGGTAGTTTCAGAGGTAACTGGGGTTGACCTGGAATTAATCAAACGACTGGCTACAATACTTGGAGTAATTACTTGTGGTGGGACCATAGACCCCGTAAAATATGGAAAGTATGCTATAGATACGGCTAAACTATTTGTTGGGACGTATAACTGGTATTATATGCCAGTGGCAATATATAAAATGCTCGTACATGGTGAAAGTATAATTAGAAGTTATTTTCTCAATATCGGTAATCTTCTGAAGAGGCGCAAGAGGCTCGTAAAAAGGATTATAGAAACTATCGCCTTCATTACGCAAATAAATGCAGTCGAACTTCAACTAATGAAGATATTTTAAAGAGACTCTAGATTACTTCTGATCCACTTTTATCAAGTGTAAAAGTTACAACTGTAATAAAACACATAGATCTGTCATAAGATGCAAAAGGACTACTTTTAAATTAAATCTCAAACTTAGTAAATGAGAACGTACTATTTTATAAACTTAAATTTGTTTATTACATGTTATAATTTTGTTCAACTACCCTTTAATTTTTTATTAGATTTAAGAATTCATTACTATTTATTATAATCAACATAAAATGAGAGCGATTAGATAGTGTTAAGTAAATATTTAATACATCGTAAATATTCTCTGTTAAATATTAATAACTAACAGTTATCATTAATTCTTTTTCTACAGCCATTTTTTTGCTATGAAAAGTACTCTGTGTAAGATATTTCTGTTAAAACAAGTTATTTAATGTCCCAAAAAAATGTAATACTCTGTATAATTAAATTATTAAAAAATTAAAAATCAACTGGTTACTTAATTTTTCATTTTACTTTTTCAACTCGTCTCGCTCATCTTGGGCGTGCCAACCTTTACTACAAAAGACTATAGGCTCGCTATATCCTTTCACCAACTTCTTAGATCTAAGAAGTCACACTTTTCAATAAAATTTATATAAGCAAGCAGTTTTAAAATAAGTACAACATTTTTGCCGAAATACCATCAACCAGATCGATCATGTTGTGATAAACGAAAGACACGTACTCAGTGTTCTAGATGTGCGTACGCTCCGAGGTCGTACAATCGACTCGGCCCTCTCTCTTGAGTATGAACACTACAATTATGGAGGGAACACTTCTCCAGCCTGCTGAATGGCAGCGAAAGAATAACGCCAGGAGAAGGCGAACCCGATTCTACAATCGATGACGATAGACCGAGAACAAAGCGGAGATGGACGATGGATTGCTGGCCGAGCTATTGAAGAACTGATAAGGTCCATGCATCTTTTTTTTTAAATATGGTCTAACGAAAGCATTGGAATTTAAGTGCACTCTGTCGAATCCACAAAATGAGAGACCACACAAACTGCGCCAACTACCGTAGGATAAGCCTCCTCAACAACGCGTAGGTTCTATCGAGCGTATAGTGTGAAATATTAAAGCCCACCGTCAGGAAACTGATTGGACTTTATCAGTGTGACTTTAGACCTGGCAGAATAACTAACCAGATATTCATAATGTGCCAAATTTTAAAAAAGACAAGTAAAAGGATAATTGACACTCAAATTTGAAAGCTGCCTTTGACAGCACGAAAATGGTGTTGCCTTTTTGTAGTTATGTCTGAGTTTGAACTAATAAGACTGT
>NW_017535180.1:11925-16976 GCF_001853355.1 Bactrocera latifrons
ATGCTTTAAAAGCGTGTTTTTTAGTTTTTTTAAGCTATATTTATTTAGGGTAAACTCTGATTTGCCCTATATTATAAGAACAGATATGAAAATTAGCAAATCATTCGAATTTTAGTGGATTCGGGGGCAGGAGGTTCAAAAATATATACGAACTGGAATTCATAATAACAAAAACACTTGAGTAATTAAGAAGAGGGTAAGAACCATTAATGGTTCGAGCATCATTAAATATTTTCATAAAATTAATCTATTGGGCGTACAATAACGTTGTTATGAAATTGATAACCTAGAGAGCGATCTCTTAATTGGAATTAATTTCTTAAATAAAATCGGAGCCACAATAGATATTCCAAATCGCAAACTAATTTATGGAAATAATAAAATAGAGAAAATACATTTTCTGAATGATTTAATTTTATTAAACGCCTTGGGACAAGATATATCAATATTATATTTAAAAAATTTATTTTGGGACAAAAAAACTCTAAAAAGCCAGCCGAAGCTCTTACCAAAACCAACACAAAAAAGAAATGGTGAAAAACCAAATTAAATATAAAAACACAAAATTTAAACTATTTGGGACAAGGAAATCCTAAGACGCCAGTGGAAGGTAATACCGACACTAAAAAAAAAAATATGCTCCACAAACATAAAAACATAGACATGAATTTACCATTTAGAACAGATATCAAAGCAGAAATAAGAACAGAAGATGAAAAACCTATATGGTCAAAACAATATCCATATTMTTTATCCGCAAATAATTTTGTCAATCAGGAAATCCAAAGTTTATTTGAAAAAGGAATTATAACACATTCCGAAAAAAGGTATAGATGAAGCCGGTAGTCCAAAACTAAGAATGGTCATCGATTTTAAAAAATTGAACGAGAAAACAATAACGGATAGATATCCAATGCCTAATCCAGAGGTTGTACTCTTTAATTTGGGAGAATCTGAATAGACCTTGAGTCTGGATTTCATCAAATATTGGTGAAAGAAAATGATATTGAAAAAACTGCATTTTCCGTGAATAATGGAAAATATGAATATTTAAGAATGCTATTTGTTCTAAAGAGAAGGTACTACCTTCTATAAGAGTGTACAGCTGCTGGCGTATGCCGATGATATTGATATTATCGGCCTCAACACCCGCGCCGTTAGTTTTGCTTTCTCCAGACTGGACAAGGAAGCAACACAAATGGACAAATGGGTGCGGCAGTGAACGAGGGCAAGACGAAATAGTATATGACTTTGTGGTCTGAGGAGGAGAAATTTTGTTTAGGTGGAATGTAGGTATTAATTATTGTTAGTTTCGGGTTGATTAGTATCTCAATCGCGATAATGAGTAAGGTATTATCCGTGAAAGCCATTTTATGTGGTATGTTCTTTTTTACCATAATTGCCACTTGTTTGCTGTATTGGCACTGAGAGTTATTAAAAAAATATCCATTGTAGTCATATGGAGGTTTAGGATAGATATTATGACGTATATGTGTTTTTTGTAAACATAAGACTGAAGGTTTCAAGTCTTCAATAATTTGCTGCAATTCGTGATAATTATTGAAATATCCGTGGATGTTCCACTGCAAAACTGAAACCATTAAAAAGTAACTTAGGAAATTGTAGGAATCTTATGTTGTTATATGTGTGTAAATATGCTTATTATTGTGGGTATTGCCTATTAGTTGGTAATGGGTATTTGTTGTACGCATGGGAAGAAGAAGTAATGAAAAGAGAAATGAGTGAAGGAATTGGGTTCGGATTTATCGATGCTGATATCGTCGCCGTTGTTGCTGATAAAGCCATTTGAGGTATTATTGGTTTTTGTTCAATTGTTGTTTTGGGAAAGAATTTCTTTGTTTTTTTGAGCAGTTAAAAGGTATTGGTATTCGGTTATACGTTGTGATAAGAATTCGAATACGAGTAGTCCGTTATTACTGTTYGAGATTTGAGGAAAAGAGATGAAGTTTAATGTTGGATTTTGTTGTTGATCAATAGTAAGCTTTGAATTGKTTTTTTGGCCTGCGTTTTGTGTTGTTTCTTTTAATGTGTTTTTTTATTATTATTAGTATTTGKGTTATTGATAATAGATGCGAAAGAAGGGCCACCACCAATTGATGGAGTTTGATTTTTATATATGTTAATCGTTTCTTTCATTGTACATTTGTTTTGTACTTGTAATTTTAAAATTTCTTTTGATTGCAAAAATTTGGTATTTTGCATTAACTTCACAGACACCGTGTAAAAATTTAGTACGAATGAACTTTTCGGCAGTTGATTTGTCTTTTTTTTTGTAATAGGCTGCATTACTATGCCTACTATGAATTGTAAAACAGTTATACTTATTTAATGGTTTTTTTATGTCAACGGACGATATGTTAACGTATTTAGGATTTCTGACTTGTACTTCTAGTAGACTGGGAAAAGGTTCAAATTGTTTTTTTTTTTTTTCGTTTTGGTTTGGGGATCAGAAGCCAGCAAGGCGAATCGGTTATCCCTAAGGGGGGCCCGGAGGCTATTGTTTTTATATTTCAAACTATAAACTTGTATTCACTATATTTTACAGTATTCTAGAAAGTACTGATCAGATCAGTTAGATCAACTAAAAAAACAAAGCAAAAAAAACACTGAGTATTCACAAAAACCCACGTCTGCTCGATACCAGTGATAGTCGGTGACTGAACATGAAGTTAGTTGTAAGAGAAGGCACTATCTTCTAGGTTTGCTTTCTCCAGACTGGACAAGGAAGCAACTCAAATGGGTCTGGCAGTGAACGAGGGCAAGACGAAACATAAACAGTCGTCGCACTCGCGACTTGGTACTCACGTCACTGTTGACAGTCATAACTTTGAAGTTGTAGATAATTTCCTCTATCTTGGAACCAACGTAAACACCACCAACAATGTCAGCCTAGAGATCCAACGCAGGATAACTCTTACCAACAGGTGCCCTTTCGGACTGAGTASGCAATTGAGAAGCAAAGTCCTCCCTCGACAAACAAAAAYCAAACTCTATAAGTCACTCATAATTCCCGTCCTGTTATATGGTGCAGAGGCTTGGACGATGTCAACAACGGATGAGTCGATGTTGCGAGTTTTCGAGAGAAAAGTTCTGCGAAAGATTTATGGTCCTTTGCGCGTTGGCCGCGGCGAATATCGCATTCGATGAAACGATGAGCTGTACGAGATATAGATTGACATAGTTCAGCGAATTAAAAAACAGCGGCTACGCTGGCTAGGTCATGTTGTCTGAATGGACGAAAACACTCCAGCTNCTAATAAGACTGTGTATCATTACACAGTCTTACAGTCTTAACTTCGAGTTCGTAAATAATGTCGTCTATATTGGAACAGCATCAACACCAACAACAATGTTAGCCTCTAAATTCAACGCGGAATAACTCTTGCCAACAGGTGCTATTTTGGACTAAGTAAGCAATTGAGAAGACCGACGAACAAAGACCGAACTGTAATAGTCAGTTATTATTCCCGCTCTGCTATACAGTGCAGAGGCTTGGACGATGACAGCATCTGATGAGTCGACGTTGCGAGTTTTCAAGAGAAAAGTTCTGCGAAAGATTTATAATCCCTTGCGAGTTGGCTGCGGTGAATATCGCATCCGCTGGAACGATGAGATGTACGAGATATAGATTGACATAGTTCAGCGAATTAAAAAACAGCGGCTACGCTGGCTAGGTCATGTTGTCTGAATGGACGAAAACACTCCAGCTCCGAAAGTATTCAACGCAGTACCCGCCGGGGGAAGCAGAGGAAGAGGAAGACCTTCACTCCGTTGGAAAGACCAAGTAGAGAAGGACCTGGCTTCACTTGGAATATCTAATTGGCGCCATGTAGCGAAAAGAAGAAACGACTGGCACGCGGTTATTAACTCGGCTATAATCGCGTAAGCGGTGACTACGCCAATCAAGAAGAAGAAGATTTGTTCTAAATAATGCTCCAAGTATATTTCAAAGAGCAATGAATAGTATTCTACACGAATGTATCGAAAAATTTTGTTATGTCTATATTAACGATATTAGAGTACATGTATTTATAGCAGCCGAAGTTATATTTTAGGATACGTTGTAAACAAATCCCAAAAAGATAGAAACAGTAAACAATTATCGATACCCCAACACGCTACGCCAACTTAGAGGATTTCTAGGAATAAGGGGATATTACCGTTGCGAGAACAAATTGAACTTCTTCAACCAGATTTTGAAAAAAAAAAATAATAATTAGTTCTAGCCACAGATGCGTCAAATGTAGCTGTAGGCACAGTCTTATACCAAGAATGTAAACCAATTACATTAATTTCAAAAACCTTAGATTCTACCGAGCRCAATTATGCAACTAACGAAAAGGAAATATTCGCCATAGTATTGTCATTGAAAACATTACGACATTATCTTCATGCAGTAAAGGATTTGGAAATCCAGACAGATCATCAGCCATTGGCAATCGCAATGTCTAAAAARATCCAAACGTAAAAATGAAAAGATGGAAAGCTTTAATTGAAGAATTAATTATATATTAATAAATAAATATTAATTTAACAAATGCAAGCGAATTAAGTCACTTAAACAATTCTATAATAGAAACCCATCATTCTGCAGAAAGTATGGAATTCACGAAACAAAAAAAACTTTAAATCATTTCAAGCAACAAATATTATAGTAATCGATAATGGTTCGAAAATATCAGTCTTGGAGACAATTTCCTATTTTAATAACATAACATTTCTAATTTAATACGACATACCCGAAAACATAGCAGATATCGTATAATATAGACAGAGAACGTCTATCATAGAGAAGATTCACGGCGGGGAGATCGTAAAAATATTTTTGGCTAACTCGGTCGAGATGAGCCAGTTTCACCASTGYCAGCTCGGCAGGAGAAATTTTAACATTTTCGTTTGAACAGAGCTGAGCGTGAAATAAAAATTATGCTCAAAACTATATATTGCCCTAACAGACATATGTTCGCTATTTTTATACGTTTATATGCGAACATGTGTATTCGTATGAATTGTATTTGTGCATATTAATA
>NW_017535181.1:0-8470 GCF_001853355.1 Bactrocera latifrons
TTCATTTCCACCGCGCGTAGCGGAGAAACATTTTTTTTTAATACTTCCTACGCAAGGAAGTTAATTTGCAGATATTCTTTCCTCATCTAGAGTTATTTCAAATGTTTTTGAATTTTTTTTAGAAATCCTACCGTTTTCTCCTGATAGGTATTTTGTCAAAGGTTTGGCTATGGCAGCATAGTCTTTAACAAACTTGCGATAATATCTTACAATGCCCAAGAATCCTCTTAATGCTCGCAAACTTTGGGTCTGTTTTGATGACATTTTGAGCTACTATATAACCCAAAAAGTTTGTTTCTTGCACGAAAAATGTTGATTTTTCTAATAAAATTTTCATATTAGCATTTTTCAATATTTTTGTAATTGTTTCCAAATCTTTTATGTGTTTTAAAATTAATATTTCATTATTAACGGAAAAAGCTGTTTTCTCAATATCATTTTCTGTCATTAAAATTTGATGATTCTAGATCAATGGTTGAAACATATTTTGCTTTGCCTAGATTGGATAGTATATATTACGCTTGTATCCGGAATCGGACAACGATCAGAAATTGTATGCTCATTTATTTTTTTGTAGTCTATTACCATTCTAAGTTTTTTGGTACCACCCAAATTGATGAGTTATATGGACTTTTACTAGGTCTTATTATATTATCGTGATTCATTTTATTTATTTCTTCATTAACAAAAGAGTTTACAGATAAGGGATATGGATATATCCATATCTTATCCTCATTTTTCATTCTTATTTCCGCTTTTACATTTGTCATGAAGGGAAAGCTTATATTGATATTTGAATACATTTGAGCAATTTTTTCTTTTATTTTTGTTTTAAGTTTAGTTAATTTTTCATCTTGATTTTCAGTATTTAACTTTTCGGACACACCACTACTTCCTTTATAATTTTTTTTTTTCATTATGCTGGTATAAATCSTCAGCTGGCGTTTTAGGACCTTTTTGTCCCAAAATACATTTTTTAAATATAATATTGCCGGCAAAATCTTCGGCTGGCGGTGTAGAACTTGTTTGTTCCACAATTTTAATATTTCTTTTATTTTTAATATTATCGATTCTTTTCTCGGATAGTTTTTTGGAAGCTTCGTTCCTTAGTTTTGTTTTCACAATGAATGTTCATAGCTCTGTTTTCATTTTCCATGTTATTCTTTACCCTATAATTCATTTTCCCATTGGACACATCGATAAGTGCCTCAATTTTTTTAAGGAAATTGTATCCCAAAAGGAGATTCGATTATAATCCCTCTATTTCATAAAAAATTTCCTCGACTCCAAATATGGTTGTTATGTGGTAAATTTTGATAGATAATAGGCTAATTCCTTTTATTATTGTAAACCCCAGGCTTAATGTAGCATGAGGTTGCTCCCGTGTCGACTAGAGCTTTTAAGTTTTTATTTAATTTTAAGTCCTGTAGTTTGAGATAGGGGAGTTTGCCCCCTCTTCGCCTAAAAAATGGTTCTCATTCATATTATTTCTTCTTTGACTTTTCTCTAATGGACGAAAGCTATGATTACTTTTCCTATGCCGCTTTACCCCATATGATTCCTGATTTTGTCCCTTATGGGCCTGAATGTTTGTATTTGTTTGTATAGGTTTTAAATTTTGATTAAAATTGCTATGGCCTTGTTGCCCCCTCACATTAAAATCTATATTATAAAGTCTGGATGCAGATGGATCTATATCCATAGGAATTGGTTTCGGAAAATTGTAATGTACATGGTTATTTGGAGGGTTGTTCCTTTGAGGAAATTTTAAATTATTGTTTGTATACATTGGCTCCACTTTGTTTTTATCATACATAAGGTTTTGAGCAAACCGGGCTCTTTGATTATTTGATTCGAGTTTCTGAGGTTTTGCTAAAGCATCAGGTGAATCTTGTGGGTTTAGAGGGAATATTATGTTTAGTAGTGGAGTGTTTAGTCCTGTAATAAAAATTCGTAAGGCGTGTTCCCTACTCTTTTTGTTTAATTCCTTAGTTAGGTTTACGTTATTTCCGTGTGTCATGATAGTTTCGTTTAATAATACTCGTAGCGTCAACTTTTTGTGTACGAGGTTGTAATATTCTATAACCGACATTGCACCCTGCCTTAAGATTCTTAGTTCTTGTTCGATTATATGTTGGACGTTTGTCCACATATGCAAAGTCTAAACCCGATAGAATTGCATCGAAATTGAGGACTGTTCCATGGTTTGTTAATACATCATTTGCATAATGCGTTATTTTATTCCTAAGTACTGTGAGTGCAGCAAAGTATTTTCTACTGCCCCTCACGTATAGGCTCATAGCGCTGCCTCTCTCCAACTAACGTATGAATTCATCCTACCAGTAAATACGGATTTAACTACGTCTATTGATTCTTGACAGGCTATATTATCATCTATTGTCTGTGTTAGAAAATCGGTTGCACTATTGGTATTGACTACTATTTGTGAGCGTAATTGCTCTACTTCCTCACGTAATGCTATATTGTAGTCAGCAATAAGGCGAGTTATTAAGTCTACGGTCAAAACGTCACCGTTAGCCATTTTGTCTAATTTTCAGTTTCTGATCTTTTTTTATTAATTATTTTTATTTTATCCTTTCTAGGAAAGGGTGTTTTTTTTATTCTGGAAGGTCTGGAGTTCAGAATCGCAGAATTAAGCCCGGAGGGTCCCCCTTGCGGTTGTGAATCGCGTTTTCAATATATTTTTGTTATATCCGTATGGTTTGTCGAGCTTTTAATTATTGTTTTATTAAAAAAAAATTTTGGTTGATTAATGTTTTATAATTCTCTGGAGAGTAGCTTGGGTGGTGAATCGCAGCTTTTAATTATGTAATGCATTGGTTGTACAAACCATTAGTTATAGTCTTTAGTTTTTTTGTTTTTTAAGTTTAGGACATTCCCTAGTATCATGATTGCCGTAACAAAAGTTGCAATATAACATTTTATTGATATCTAATGCTTGGGCTATTTCCCATTTCTAATATATATTCTAAATACAGTTAATTTTAATTTAAACTTATAATTCCCGCTAATGATGCAATGGTTGCCTCTGCTGTTGTTACCGTTTTTGGATTATGTTATTTTATAAGATATTTGTATTTTTGTGATATGAGCCAACCTAGTCCTTTGTAATTGATGCTGCTGTTGACACTTTCGTTCATGATGCAATTGTTGACACTGCTGTTGTTACCTCTGTTGACGATGTTGTTTTATAAAATATTTGTATTTTTGTGATTTAAGTCACTCTTTCTGATTTTGTAATTTTGTTGATTAATTATGTTTTAATTAATTATTTTAGTTATTGATTTTTAAATCAATTTGATTACAAAAGTGTACACCCACTTCTTACTTTTTCCAATAATTCAATCACTACCACTTTATTAAAAACAAAATGCAATGTCATGTTTGAAGGGGGGCAAGAAAAGAATGCTTTTGTGTTTATATATAAGAAAATTTTATGTAAAATGTTGGATTAAAAAGATTTTGATAAACATTTAAGCAGTAAAATGTAAGTAGCCTCGTTGCGGGCGAATGTCCGATGCAAATCCACGGCGAGCTGGCGAGAGAGTATCCCGATGAAACTAGGTGATCGCTCGTATTATGTTTAATGTAGCGCGCAGGATAGACCCGATTGAGATAGAGCAGAGTGGGTGTCGACACGGCGTAATGTGTATGTTAACGTGTTGATGATCGAATTGTGAGTCACGGAGTGCTTAGAACGAATTGAATCTCCCATCCCAATGTCCATCCTTGTTTTGAGTGGGTACATGTGTGGGGAATTGTGTTGATGTGGTGCGGTTATGTAAGTGTATGGTGTCATCGGATGTGGTGTATTCAGCTGTCTTGCTAGGGTGCGCCAGTTTTTTCCAGGTAGAGTGGAGCTTACATGCGGGGAGATGCTTAAGTCATTTAAAGACAATTATTTAAAAACTTTTCAATTTCTTGTTTTTATTATCCTACGATTGTCACTTCGTTGCTTCAGGTTTTGATTTTTTTGGTCACTTTGCTTTGTTTGATCACTCTCACTTTTCTAATAAATTATTTGAACAAAATTTTTTAAAATTCTTGGTTTTGCTATTTATTTATTAATTTTTTTTTTTTTTTTGTGAAAGTTTTTCATCCACACCTTTTTCTTTAGTAGGCACTTGAAAATATATAGCCACTATTTGCACCTTTTAATGATGCCGCACTAAAATTTCATTTAAACGGGCACATTTGAACTCGTGCGTCACGTCGGGTGCTAAGTAATTCACACGACGAGGGAATTTTAAAAAAATATGTGTTTTACATTCGCGAACGCGCGGATGAAATAAGAACACGTGTGGGTTTTGTGGATTGCCAGATACAAATCAAAATTCTTTATCTCTGAAATACTAATATATATACATTTTTGACTTATTTACTTAACGTTAAAGCTAAAGCTGAAGTATAAGCATCAGCTTGATTAAATCCAGATTAAAGAAAGAATTAATTACAATATTAGCTGTTTCAGCATATTCCAGCAGAACGTTAAGCGTTCTATTTTCTTTACCATTGTTATTGATATGCCTTTTTATGAGGGCAAGCGATATTGTTTTGATAAAAATAGATTATTGGATTCATCAGTCCATCACATGGGGTGGACTTCATTGTAGTTCGAAGATGTTTCGGATCCAGCTCTCCATTCGGTCTTCACCATACGTTTACCCTACCGTTTGATCCAAACAAGTTAAATTTACATTCGTTCACAAATATTACGTTTTTCTAGAACTCAAAATCTATCATGTGGTAGTTGTGAGCGTACTCTAAACAATTTTTCTTGTTTTTCTCACTAAAGAATGGTTTTTTCCGTGCAATTCTTCCATGTAAACCAGTCTTATGAAGTATGAATGATAGTTGTTGCACTGGATTTTTTATTAAATTGTTCAGCTAACATGTCTCAAAGGTTTGGAGCACTTAGACGTGGATTTAATTACTTTTTTGAGAATCCAATGCTCTTCACGTTCATTCAGCACTTTCTTACCAGGATGTTTTGGTTTGCTTGAAGTTCGATT
Source organism: Bactrocera latifrons (assembly GCF_001853355.1). Classification (NCBI taxonomy): domain Eukaryota; kingdom Metazoa; phylum Arthropoda; class Insecta; order Diptera; family Tephritidae; genus Bactrocera; species Bactrocera latifrons. The sequence continues at coordinate 5,034 of NW_017535181.1, forward strand.
TTCTTCGTTATAGCGTTGTATTACATTTTTTATTGTGCTGCATAGTCTTTTAACTATATCTGCTATTACTTTTTGACTTTTACCGTTTTTTTAATGTTGTATAATTAACCTTCGCATTTCATTTGTGGTTTGAGGAGCCATTTTACGAAACTGCGCGAATAATATGTCTAAACTAAGTACGAGTAAACAGACAAAAAATTGCTAACAATTTTAGTAAAATACACTTATCTGATTTCATTTCAATGAGTGGGCCATTTTGAGTGGCGCGTCATTTTATGGTATTTTGATATTTTCTTGTAAATATTGAAAATACCGTCATCTCACTTAATGCTTTTTGGTTTTTTTATTGCTTACTAGTTGAGGTTTGAGGAAAATAATAGCAATTCAAAATAGATAACAAATTCTTGGTGTTATAACACGTTTTGTAAACTTCTCACAGGTGGGCCATTTTCAGTGGCACTCATTGTAAATATAATACTTAAAAAGTAGTATAAAAAGTCTAAAAGTCAAAGCGATGCCATAAAATACCTCTGATCTGTAGGAATTTAAAGAAAAAACTCACGATTGTAGTGTATTTTCTATTTTCTATGGAAAATTCTACAGGCCTTGCTGCAGTTCTTAATTTTAATATTAGGTGCTAAAATTGTCAGGACAATTTTTTAGGGTATTTCCAAGGAAAATTCGTGACGGGACTGAAAAAAAATTAATAGTTAAAAAAAAACACCCTAATATTATATGTATTTATAAATACTGATAGGAACGATAAAACTCACTTGTATTTCCGCCAGGAGTTTCGGCGACAATTTGAGTGAATGCATGTGGTCTTGAGTGTGTGTGCGTTTGCGGCTTCTTCTCGCAGTCCTTTTGTTGCGGTGAATTTTGGTGAGATGGTGATGTTGTTGTTTAAAATTTTTTGTTAATTTTGTATAACTTCGCGCCCATTTTTTGGTGGTTATTTATGTATGTATATTGTTTTTTGTTTGAACCGGCTTCGCGCCCGCTATGTCATTTATTTATTTATTTCACGGGAGCTCATTTTATTATATATGTATATATATTTTTTGTAGTTTGCACCTTTTGGTTTTGTTTCTTTTTTGGAGGGCAAATGTTTTGCCTAGTATTCACACTTACGTATGTATGTATGAAGTCGCCACTGAACTGCATTTTCTTGTCACAGCACAATTTGTTTTTTTTTAGTTCTGCCTGGTTTTTTTTTCAAGCTTGTTCACTGGCACTTCATTATGTACTTATGTGTCACTGTACAATTTTTTTGTTTTCGCTAATAATTTTTTTTTTGTTTTTGCACTTTTTTATTTTTTCATAGTGCCTCTCACTATGGCTCGAATGACCAATGTTTATTTAGTTCTTTTTAGCCACCACTCACCTCGGCACTCGGCACTAGAAACTTCACCGGCAAAATATTAAAAAAAAAACACACAGCCGTTTATTTTTACTATTACGTACAAATGTATATTAATAGTACACACGAATATACATCACATTTGGACATCCCACCACAACTCTACACTACCCAACAAACAAAACAAAACAAAAACCCCAATGTTTTATTCACGGAAACTTGACCTAATATACATATGTACGTACTAGTAAAAATATAACGCTGCGCGACACGTTCGCTCGTCTTCTCGAGCGGTCGGTTTTGATTGTTGGGTAGTGTAGAGCTGTGGTGGGATGTCCGCATGTGATGCATATTCGTGTGTATTAGTGTGTGGTGTCCTCATTTGGAATGCCTGCTTGTGTGGTGTCTTCATATGTGGATCGCGTTAGTGTGGTGTGTTAGTGTGGTGTGTTGTCGTTATCATTCAGTGCCGTGTGTACAGAGGGGAGAGCTAACTCATCTAGACACAAAGAATTCTTTTTCACTTTTTAGTTTGAAATGCTTTAAAGGCGTGTTTTTTAGAGAGCTAACTCATCTAGACACAAAGAATTATTTTTCCCTTTTAGTTTGATAAACTTTAAAAGCGTGTTTCTTAAACTATATTTTTTTTTTTCATTTTTTAGTTTAGAAACCCCAAATTTGTTAAAATATGATACAGATTGGTTAAGTAAATCGATAATTAGACAGCATTTTATGTCTACTCTTATCCTTTCATTGACTAATTGTTATATTATTTGGTACCATATTCTATTGACAACTTTACGAATTAACACTTCTTAATCGAATCTTTTCTTCTAAAGCTTCACTGTTACATGGGGTATAATATATAGGCACGATTAGGATTACTTTGGTGGAGGGGAAAAAATCCCGAATTTCCGTATAAATGGGGTATGTGCGGAAAGGGGAGCTTCTCCAGAAAAGTAATATCCAAAAAGCATATAAAAATAAAAATATATTTTCTAAAATATTCCCGATTAAAACTTCAAAAATTTTCACTAATAACACAAGGTATTTCTCCATGTTTCATTAATTTTTTTACATTTTTCACCTGGTGTATTTAAATATACACTCCAAACATTGATATATGTTAATATTTGACTTTAAATAATTAATTTATATTTGACTTTAAAATATTAATTAATTTGTAATATTTTACGTAAATCTATTAATTTAAAAATCACTTAGCACACTCGACGTTGCAAAGTTTAGATTGTTTACAATTATGAGGAAAACGAGCGTTGCCACATCTTAAACACCAGATTTGTAGGACTCTTAACTATTTTTCTTTGTTTGTTTTTTGCGTAATTCTTTTTTCTATATTAATTTTAATAAAAAATACTTTCCAACAATTTTTAAGTTATAATATTGAGTTCTGAACACTTTTTCCATATACATATGCATATGTATAACATGCGATTTATGTTTAATGAGCATAAATAAGAAAAAATCTATGATAATATTGTAAAATTTATATCATATCGAGGTGACTGAAGTACTTTCGCGTAGTACTCCTTTCTGTGTTGGCGGCCTTCGCCCGCGCTCTAAAACAATAACTCAATTGCTCATATTTGCTTATTTTCATATGGCAGCGCTCTATTATCACATAAATTTCACTTCGAGTGTAAAAAGTAATTTTTAAAATAAGGATTTCTTAGGTAAAAATCCTGTAAAAGTGAAAAATGTGGATGTATTTAAATGTTTATAGTTTAATTTAAATAATTTTAAGTAAAAAATGTGCGAAAAGTGTGTTTATTGTGATGAAATATGTAGCTCGTTGAAATATTCGAGTTTTTGGGAATTTTTGAATTTTGAAGTCGAATATCTCGTAAACTAAGCGCTTGCGGTACCTATACGAGCAATATAATTTTAATTAGAAGGAGTTCCTCTTTCCAACGGTACCTTCAGATCGCGACGCCAAAGAAATCGGGATTGTGCGAATATACCTACTATATTATATATTGGTTGTCAAAAAAGTCTTGCGGTATTTTTTGTGGTATTTTTTTTTTTTTTTTTTGAATTTTCAATTCTTCATAAAATT
>NW_017535181.1:8779-10361 GCF_001853355.1 Bactrocera latifrons
TCAGTTCCGTTATTCTCTTTTGCCTCTATTCGTTGATTAGTGTAAAGCTTTGCTTCATATTTATCATTCACTGAATATTTTTTATTCAGGCTTGGTGAGTTTGTTCAAATTGTGAAATGCCAATAGGGGCAAGTGCTAGTAGGGTGAATCGTTTTGCACTATTTGCAAACGATTACCCACGCAAAAAGAAAAAACTTTCTAATGGTTCGCCTATTAATATTTTCCCCGGACTACCAAACGTCGTTGTTTCAGACCCAAAATTTCTTATTCTAGCATGTGATGATGTTAATAAAAAAATTTCAGACTTCTCATGTTTTGCGGTGCACAAAGCCATACAAATTATGAGCAAAGATGTTATTTCCATATCTGAGCTTAGAGACGGRAACCTTCTGCTTCTAGTAAAAGATATAAAAATTGCCTAAATTCTGGCTACTACGCAACTACATGGTGTATGCTCTGTCAAATTTTCATTTCATGCCTCACTGAACACAACAAAGGGAACAATATATGCTCCTTACCTCAACAAAGTAAGTGATGAGGAAATTGTAAAAGAATTAAGCAGCCAAGGCGTTACTTCAATACATAAATTCAACAAAGTAGTTGACGGTAAGACAACTCCCAGTGGTGTTGTTCTCCTGTCCTTCGACTCATACAAACTCCCCAGCAAAATAGATATTTCGTGGCACTCATTAAAGGTTAGGGAGTACATTCCCAACCCTATGAGGTGCAGATCGTGCCAATTGCTAGGGCWCACCGCAAACTGGTGCAAAAATAGTCCGACATGTGTAACATGCTTCTTTTCTCCCCATCACCCAAACGACTGCACTCGAGTTATGTGTGCCAATTGTTCTGAGCCACATCCGTCATCCTCAAGTGAGTGTAAAAGGTTTAAGCAAGCTAAAGAAATTTTAACTATAAAAACCAGAAATAAATGCTCGATGAAGGAAGCCAAAAATATATATCTAACGCAAGTCACATTACCCCCATCTAACCCCATAATTTCCTACGCCACTGTGTTTTCGTCTCCAGCAAACGCACGTGCTAATACTACTGCACCAAGTACCGGTTCTTCACAAACGGTAATTAATCAGAACAAGGAGAATTCTAGCACCAATTCATCAACTATCATTCATAAATCACCTTCAAGTCCAAAAGTCTCCAGCGGACAAACACAAATTTTCTCAAGCAATAGTCTTACTAATCAACAGCCCAATAATCAAAATAACTCTCTTCAAAATTCTACTCAAATCACAGCTAACTACCAAAGAACTCTCCACTCTGATCTCAGCCCAATTAAAAAGAAATCAGCTAACCAACAATGAAAGCGAATGCTCTCTAATGAGGAAACCACTCTCCACTCAAATTATAACTCAGATGATGAATGCTATAACCATGCTAGTACTTCTCTCGGAGATACCACCGTAAACTTAAATAGTGCAGTGTCACTCAATAAAGCACAAAAATACTCAACTACTTATACTATGAATAACAACTTTATCACTGATGACAGTTTTTCGGCAAATGTTTTCTCTCCACCTGCATCAATTAACAGAGTTCTTTCTCTTACACAATTACAGAAAAT
>NW_017535181.1:14101-15422 GCF_001853355.1 Bactrocera latifrons
TACTTTTCCTTCCGATGCTAAACAGTCACTTAACATAAGCAAGATATCTAGTTTTATAGCCTCATGCAACCTATCTCATTTAATTTAGTTAACCTTAACTGTATAATATTTGTAATCCATAAACGAAATGTAAATTAGTATTCTTTTGTAAAACCAGCTGATGGCCTCGAGCTAGTGCTGTTTTTTTCTCTTGTTTCCTGTATATTTATCGTACATGAAATAAATAAATATCTATCTATCTATCTTCTGCTGCGGGGTTATTTATACATATAGTATATCTACATAAAGTATACTTCCTTTAAGGATATTCCCTGCCAACCACGACCACCCGCTTGCGTCAAATATTTCAATACAACTGCACATTTTTTCTCTATTCACTAACACCAACGCACATTTTCGGGTTATTTTTTGTTTACCTAAATGTGATAAAAAAAAAAGTTTCTTTCATTTCTTGTTTTAATTGAATGAGTGCGAAGGACAAAACATAATTGTCAATAGTGCCACAAGAAAATCCCAAAAAGGGTAATAAAAAACGATTGGAAGACGCATATCATTCGTGATCGTACCATCATAAAGGATGCCCGTACAACAAACAACAAGAAGTGTTTGCAAATAATTAGCTCATTTGTTTTTATAGCATTGGAAATCAGAATGATTTTGAAATTAGCAGCTGCAGCAAATATCAATTGTTACGTAAGTATGTGAAAATGTGTGTGTGCCAAAAACACAATCAAATCAATTCAGTTCAGCACAGACAATATGTTAATCAATTCGGGTAGCCGCCAGCGTCAACTGATCTGATGCAACACGAACAATCTGTTCTTCGGCAATCACGATCGTGTAGACGGTATGGCTGGCCTCGGTTACAATCGTATCATGTCAGTTCATATCGTTGCGACGATTGTTTGAATTGAAGAGAAACTTTGGGTAAACTATACGAGTAAATCTATGGGTAAATCTATGAATACAACAAACAACAACAATTTTCTGCTGGGCTGATTTGAATCATGTGTGGCAAAAAATGTATCAGCTTCAAAAATGTGAGTATGTTTCAAATTTTCGATGCGTAAACAATAGAAATTCCATCGAGTGCATACATACATACGCACATACATACATATATACATATGTACATTTGTTGTATGTACCCTGCCGGCAACTCAGCTAACTTTTAATGCACTTTAATCTAACTATTTCGCAACTAGAGGCGGTTGATACTTGGACTATTTTTCATGGAGCCAACTGACTATTTTAATATTGCGATGTCCTAGGCAGTAGTCAATTATCCGACTCTGCATGACTTTTCAACTAACTTAAAATT
>NW_017535182.1:0-2010 GCF_001853355.1 Bactrocera latifrons
TGGAATTGACACTTACTGCGAGGCAACAGTTATTACCAAGTGTGGGATGAGCCAAAACGGTAAGGTATAGTCGTTTCCACGACAGTCGGGTCTACATAAACGGAATACATCCGGATTTTTATCCGGCCAAGGACGGTTAACTCGGCAGCTACAATAAAAATATCAACGTCAAGGCACAGAACACTTAACGACGGTCATGGTGATATAAGAATATCATATAAGCGGTTGTAGTCGAGTACAGATACAGATCTTAATCCGTTGGTTTATGTAGAATTGGCTGAGGATTTTATTCTCTATAAATCCAATAAATCCAAAAACTTACTGTCGCTATAGGGCGAGCACATCTATCGACTAAAAGTTATTATGACCGAATCAATATATGAAAAAAAAATAAGTTAAAAAAAAAAAAAAAAAAACCACTTCAACTTACCACAAAAATAATACAAGTTTATTATTATGACAAATAAATAAATGAACGATATTTCGACATCAGCTTGAGCCCGTTGTTTTTGTCTTGTCTCCAAATATGTAAGAAATTGGTTCACAATGACTCTGAAATTTATGTTTAAGTCAATTTGCAATCCAATATAAATTCCCATTAAACCATATTAGTTCTTTGAACAGTGAGCAAATTCAGCAATTTAAAAAGTGGTGTCGTATTGGTCAAAAGTTAGATTAAAGTCTCCTTAAAAGTATTTGAGAAAATGGTTTATCGAAAGATCCACTGGCAATTAGAGCGTATAATAGCCAAAAGCCGAAGAGAAAATGCCGACCTTCTTTACATTTAGATATTTTGTCGTTATCTAAGCATAACTGAATGAATTTCTTTGAATACACAACCAAGAAGAACAGCTATTGAATAAATGTTCATACTGCGAATGGTATGAAAACGATTAACCCTTTTCGTGTTGTGCGAATTAAAAGAATGACAAAAAAAAAAAGTATAGAACAAATCAGTGAATCCCAGAGCGATTTGAGTGAACTCAGCAAATGCTTTAATGATAACCATCAGTTAGGCAGATATTGCGCATGAATACTAGCACAAAGGCAATCGGCACGAAACGCCCACTTCATGCGGTCTTCTGTTACACTCCAATAAATACACGCACATATACACACATTCGCAAATATTCGAGAACTATCAACGTTAACGCTTAATTGCTCAGTACAAGGGGGAACACAGAAGGAGCGAAAAATGCAGGCAAACAATGGGAAGCTAAAAGGAATGAATAGACACACATACAAATATAAAATTCTTTGCACGGCTTAGAGTGTGCGGAAGGTAACACTAATTGTTTTTGCTTTTGAAAAATGTGTTTGTATGAAATGTGTGTTTTGTGCCCAATAATAGCAACAGCTTGTAGGATACATCCAGTCGGTCGGCCATAGCAGCCAGCGAGCCTTTACGACGTCGCCTTGGCTTTCGAGCCTAGTAATGTGAGTGATATTAGTGCACGTCATTTGCCAAGCGATGCAGAAACCAAATCCGCACTAAGGTGACAACGGAAGAGGTTTTGTTTCCTGCTGGAATGTAGGAGTCAGAGAGAAGAGAGTGCAGTTACACTTATACGGTGGTTGGATGGAACATATTTCGCAGTTTGGTTAATATGAGTACGGCCATCTCTGGAAGTATTAGTCTATTATAGAGCAAGATGTCCCTGAAATCATTATTAGAGGTGTGAAGTCAGAGTTAAATCCACTTGGCAGATTAAGCGAATTTCGAGCGTCTGATTTAACAACGTTCTGTGTGTTCTTGAAAAGCTCCAAGAAGATTCAACGTTATAGAACTAAATTTCATACAGCGATAAGACTCATTTCTGGCTCAATGGGTATGTAAACAATAAAAGTTGTCGGGTTTGGGACAAAGAACAACCTGAAAGGTTTCAAGTGCTGCCATTTCATATAGAAAAAACAGCAGTTTGGTATGTTTTGTAGCCGGTGAGAATGTAACTGTCAACGTGGACCCTTATCATGCCCTGATAAGCGACTATTCGATGCCTGAAATTGAAG
>NW_017535182.1:2655-7166 GCF_001853355.1 Bactrocera latifrons
GTTGGTTAATATTTGCTGTCCCAACCCATTTGCTTTATCGCTGTGTACACATCCAATTCCAGCGTTTAACTGTAAAATGGTTTTGGTGTCCTTTGACAGTCTGCGAAAAGGATGTTAATAGGCATTTACCTTTAACACTATTTGACAGAGATTTCTTTTCACAATTTTTTTTTCTTATAATGCTTCACACTTTGTGTTTCGCTCTTTCTGCAACTTCCGTTTTTTATTTGTGATTTAGTTGAGCTTCCTGTTTGGTTTTTCTACGATTTTCCCCTTGACTGAATATTTTTCAACACTTTTTCATTGAGCCCAGCGTACAAATTTGATTCACCATTACCATAACGTAGCGAACGTAGCGTGTTAGTGATAGGATAAACTGATTTGGGTCARCAGTGAAGCTTGTAAAGAGTTTAGTCACCCAAAGATAGGTAGTTGGGCGTATGAAAGAATAGTAGTACAAAGCAAATAAAACTCAGGATTATTATGAGTCTAACGTAACGGACGCCTGTGCACAGGAAGTTGCCACAAGACAAGTCCGAAGCTGTACTGTGTTTGCTTAAATTTATGGTGAACTGGTCATTCAAAAATAGAAAGACAAGAAAGTTCAGAGGTTTAAGCATAAAAGTTGTTAGGCTATGAATGCTGCTGTTGATTTCTTTATTTTTGTGGCTTATTTCTTAGATATAACTTTCTGTGACTGAACTCGAAAACCTATATGACTCTTCACATACAATTCGTCATTTTCTTCAGCGGTACTATAATCGCGTAGAGTTTCGATTGTTAGAGGTTCCTGAAAACACTACTGAAAGCCAAAGGCTGTCTTTTCTATCTTTATTATGTACAGGCTTTTTATTCACATCTCCTAGGCAAAAAAAGCTAAGGGTTCTCAGATACAGACTTCTAGAGTATTTTTCAGTTCTAATCAGGCAAATGATAATACGCCGTTTAGGCTGTTTCTTTAATATTTTAATAGGATAGGTGAAAACTTGTCTCGGTTTTGATAAGAATCGTTATATTTTCGTTTTTTTTTTTTATAAGACTACGTTGGAGCTCTCCCGATCTGACAAATTTTGTAATCATAAACTAAGTTTGATGATTAAGCAGAGGAACCTATAGCCCGAAAAGGTCGTCACAAGCGCTTCGGGTCTTCTTAGTTATTTGCTTGGGATCAAAACTTTCCAAATAATATTAAAGTTGTGTATAAGTTTCCGGAGTTGCGATTACTATTTGGTTAGTTTGGTTAGGTAAATTATCCCTGAAGCAACAAATAGTCCTATTGGGACTATTAGAAACGCTTCTCCGTTGTAATGACCAGAACGCCTACGTTTGGATCGTAAAGACTGCCGTATATTGACGAAACGCCAAGAGCGTGCCACAAATTTATTTCTCGGTTAATATCAGTTCCAGCCAATTTTCCGGGTCCGTAAAAGGAATGGCAACCAAAGTGATTCCACATTTNCTATTGGGACTATTAGAAACGCTTCTCCGTTGTAATGACCAGAACGCCTACGTTTGGATCGTAAAGACTGCCGTATATTGACGAAACGCCAAGAGCGTGCCACAAATTTATTTCTCGGTTAATATCAGTTCCAGCCAATTTTCTGGGTCCGTAAAAGGAATGGCAACCAAAGTGATTCCTCATTTGACTAGCAGAATTCGAACAGTGAAGGAGGAATTCTCTAGATGCGTCCACCACATCTTCCTCATTGCAGATTTGATAAGTGCGTCCCCAAAGTCCCAATCACTGCGGTGATGACATCCATTACAGCCTTGCTCGGAGCTCGCAGTTCAATATACCATTTACGTCCCACTGTGGACCAGAAATGACCCACAAGTGCTGATTACTGACCCATTACGAACCCATATCTAGGATCAACGCTCAAGGACACGGAGACGGGTTAACCCCTGTCCATTCACCAAGCCAAGTTCAATATAATACTAAGCTACTATAAGCTACTTTGTGCTACTGCTAGTGAGGTCATGTACTCCTTGACTAGTGCCGACGTGCCCCTCCCCTACCTCTTCCTATTCTAAAATCGCGCGAAAATTATTTTTCCTTAATGTTTGATATTTTAGCTATCATTCCCTTTACGTCAAATTCTACTATTGCTTTGAGATCCCGGTCAAGGAACTCAAGGCTTGTACAACAGCTGCGCTATAAGAATGGATGCATTCCTGCCAAGCGGAAGCCGCTCAAGAGGAGAAGTAAATCTGCTGCTACCTCGACAGAAGACTCCCCCTTCAACCTTCCCCGATTACCATCACTATTATTATACCATATTTGCCACAAATTGGTAATGACCTCATTATACGTAATGCATATAAATGAATGGACGTGCGAATGACATTAATCACTAAGTGTGAACAGCTGATTCGGACAATTATTTGTAGCCTAAGCATCACAAGGCACTGGAATGGTAATAAATATTTACTACACTAAAAAAAAAACAAAAAAAAAATAGAACATTTAGAAGATGTTTTTTTTTTTTTGTTATTTCTCAAGTTGATTTGGTCTTATTTTTTTTTTTATTCAAACACCTTCTAAAGGACTTTAAGATTTTTTCTATAAGACTAGTTCAGAAGATTATTCTCTCTTCAATTTCAGAAAGTTACTTTCCGGTGGAACATTTTTTTTTAAATATCGGTAATGTGTTAGGGTCGCCGTTTCCTTTTAGATGATACAAAMTCGATGGCAAACTTAATATAATATGTGAAGGAAAAAATTAAACTTTCGATATAAGGGACATTCTATCAAATTTACTCATCTCCTTCTACATTGTTGTGATTGTTTTTCTTACTTATACTTTCAGCAATTTGTGTCGCAATTGCTTACGAATAACGGTAATCAATAGTTTATTGATATCATTGCTTTTCCTCGTACATCGTAGGTCTGWATTTCTGCGTTGTCTTTGCATCATTCTACATCATTTATTATGTTCACACTTCCAGTTACTTGCACGTTCCCTTATACATCCGAGTACAGACACGTGCTACTTAATCGAAACTCACAGCAAGCTCTTGGTCGTTTGTGAACATAAAAATTGCTCTGCGCTGTTACTGGACCGCCAATTGACCATTACAAACCCTAAAGATATTGAGAGATACTCGTATTGCAGATGGAGTATTTCGATAAGTACTAATTCATGTCGATATAATACTAATAGCGTGATAAATGGTTAAATTAAGATGAAGTGCGGAGTTCAGTTGAGCTAGAAATATTAATATGGAGCTGAGTCTTCAGAAAATGCAGGAAAAATTTCAACCGAATGAAATATTGTATATTTCATCTAATCCCATAATCTATGGCAGAAATATTCACAGGCAAATTACTACTGCTAAGTACATTAAGCCAAATTGAAGCCAAACCTCCAAGCTACTGATGTTACATTCTTCGAACTTCAAATAACCAATGCTTAGGTATTTCCGCCAAGATCAGTCTAAATTGAGGTTATGTGAGGTTATGTTGGCTTGAAATTATTGAGATAGACCAAGACTTTCGGAAAATCATGTGAAAAGGGTACGTATATTGTTATGACTAAAGCATATTGGGGATCCATTCGCTCACCATTTGAAACGCTTAAGTAAAACACAAAATATCTTCATGCAATAAGAAGGGGTATTTAAGCCTAGTTGGTATGTTTTGGTAATCTGCGCAGAGAATCTGAAGTATTCCCCAAAATGGATTTCATCTTTCAAAGAAGTCGATTAAAACCAATTTGTAATTTTAATCAACTGTAGAAATGTGAATGAATATTGCAAAAAAGGCTTTAATATTCATGTGATATCCACATTTATTGCCTGCTGTTGATCTATTGGTATCAGCTAATCAATTTATACGATTCAAAGGTTCAGTTCAGTTGTTTCGTGTTCTTTATTAGAAGATAGATTGAAAATAACTGAGATTTTGCACAGCGAATTATAGTCTCTATCATGTCATATATGGTCACAAAGATCCAGCACTCTAAACAATGCCCGGAATCTGATATGCGCGATGAAGGTAATGTGATCCCTACACAGACAGATTGATCCAAGGACCTTCAGCCTACTTCTACAAATTGCTTCTTAATCTAGAATCAGGTATTCTGGAGTTTCTGGTTCCATGTGAAAAAGACTATGCTCGTGTTTCTGAGCCTGCAGTGCCTAGTATAGAGAGCTAGAAGGAGACGGATGGAGGTTAATCAATTTTTAAACCCTGTTTGGTTTTAACCTCCTAATAGTAACTTGTCGTAGCGCATTCTGGCCAGCGCCGTTCTTTCACAACTCTCTCCTCTCTGCGAATCAACTCTCTTATGGTGTGAAAACCAACCGCAATGAACTGTTCTGGCCCCTTCATCATGGAAGCCGCTGCAGAGCGGGCTGGTTCGTCGGCCAACTTAGTTCTGGCTACCACTCTATACCCCGGCATCCAGATCAGATATACACGGTTGCGAAATGGTGGGCGGTTCAGCCTTTCAATATACTCCTCCACTTGTAGTGATTTGACTTCATGATCATCCGCGATACTGCTGAGA
>NW_017535182.1:7671-10076 GCF_001853355.1 Bactrocera latifrons
TTTCTGTGGCTTGTCTAGCATATCGGTATGTTTTTCCTTTGCTTATCTGATTATCTGAAGCTCTAGCTGCGATGGTATTCAGGCCTCAAGCTGGTTGCTTTTGTGCAGACTTCCTTATGTGTCTCTTTCTCTCCATCTCAGTCTTTGTTTTCGACTTTGCTGTACTTGATTATTCAGCTGTCAAGATAGATTTAGTGGTGATAAGTAAATATGCTTAGGCACACATACATACAAGTCGAGTAGTCTGAGTTAAGCTATGCCAAAGCCCAGCAGGTCAGAAATCACAAATTGTAGAACATAACTGTTGGTTTTAAGTGAGTTCTCATAGAGGCTATGTGTCAGCATGGCTGTGCTATACAATGTTGAATGCAAATATCTCAGMAACGGTGGCTCTTAGGAAAAAGGCATTCGCAATTTACCAGATTAACCTAATTTAATCAATTACTAATATTAATTTAATTTATTTTTTTGTTATTTTTTCGATTAAATCATTAAGCGCCAATTCATAACAGCAGACATATTTATATAGAAACATTTACATGTGCCTCACGTGTGAACTCGCCATTGAATTGCGGTAATATCCAATGATGCTTCGGTAACAAGATGATAATTTATCGATTTGTACATTAGCCAAATACACACATACACCCTACCAAATAAATAAATTCACATACTTCAAGTAGTATTAGTCAGATACATTTATGTTTGCATTCAGTAACTTTCAATACATATAAGGTTACACACACACATGTATTGTTAAGTAGACAGTTCAGTATAGTTGCTAATTCAACAGCCAATTGCAATTTTCGCTTTGTAAAGCTATATGCAATAGTGTGTACATATATAGAAATAACCATGTAAGTGTGTGACAATTAAATACTTGGCAATTTCACATGTTAAATTACAGAGAAAAGTATACACTTGCCGCTCTTATACTTTATTTCACTTTCGACTTTTTATAGAAAAAATATTGCAGACTCGCTTTCAATGGTTATACATAATATAGTACATATTCCAAAAATAAATTGGTATAAAATATTTAAAATATATATACAAGTATGAAAGCAATATTTTGTTTGTGTGACTGTACTTAATGACAGATAATACTTCGAAAACCTTTGCATATATGAGCTAAATTAATATTTTCATTAAATTAACTTATGCAATGTGTTTAACTGTAAATATTTACTTCCCATATATATATGTAAATGCGCTTACCTAATTGAAGACAGTCAATCGTGCGTCCGATTTTAGTTAAGTGACTTTTTTTTGGTTAATAAAGGTATTATTTAACTGGAGGCCCAATTTAGTGGGAAACATCCACCACTTTATTTTTAGCTTAGTAAGTAGCCACTAATTTTGTTAAGAAAAACACATTAGTTAGTTGTGAGGTATCAGTCACCTTAAATTGTCAAATTTTTAGGAATTTAATATAAATATAGATATAAAGGTTGATTGTGCAAGGTAACTGCTACCACATCGCCCAGAATCACTGAGAATCTATTTATATCTTCGTAGCACACATGACCGATGTTGGGTTGAATATCAAACGACTGGTATCGAGCGGGAACCGTATGGCGACGTTTTTAATCGCCATATATTGTAGCGCGCGGGATGGGTGTCGAAAAACGAATGTTGATATGTGATGAGTGTGTGACGAATTGTTTTGTAATAACTCGAATAGTTTGATTTTTTCATATTTCTAGTAAAAAACTATTTTGATGAAAAATGAAATATTTTATTAGAATTTTTTATTGTTGCAAACATACATTATTAACAAGGAAATTCTGAAAATTTTGGAACAAAATATTTTAAACTCAGCCATTAAGACGAAATTTCTGGTGACCCCTCGGAAAAATTGGCGCCCACGTTGGCAGAATAACTCCCTACAGGGTCACCTAAAGTGAATAAGTTTCGTCTTTTAGTTAAAATTAATTGAGAACTTGGACGAACGAAAAAAAAACTGAAAATTTGATTTTTTGCATACATTTTTCCAGAAAAATAAAAATGTCGCAAAAAAAAAACTAAGTCTCAGTCTTTAAGAAATGTATCTCAACTACCTGTGTGAAACTACATGAAGATCGATTGAGTAGTTCTCGAGAAATCCTGCCAACCGACATCAAAAATACAGTTTCGCGAAAAACGCGTTTAAAGACGGCGCACTTAACTAGCCTCAAACGCGCAAGTTTTCAACTATTACTAGAATCAATTTGAAAATTTAGGAGAATATTCTAGAGGAGTTTTAGAAATTAATAAGACAATAAAATATTAAATTTTTTTAAACCCGTATATTCATGAAACTCTTTAAATATTGGCTTTGTCTGAATATTTTTTTCAGAAGCTATTTAATAAAAATAAATTTGGTATTGACGTCACTAGTCAAATGGCACACAAATATAGTTTTA
>NW_017535182.1:11266-14292 GCF_001853355.1 Bactrocera latifrons
GCCAAATAAATGCTATTGTCCAGTGAATTTATGTAGCATATATTTGGGCGCATAATTTATTGCCGAGTACATTTGTCGTCAGCAGCAACGTGAATCAGTTTAAATATTCACTCGCAATAAGAGTGTGACAAATAGGAAATGATGAGGTGAAAAATGTATGAAAGGCAAAATAAAAAGAGCAAAAAAGTGCACAAATTGCTACACTGGAAAAAATTTTACATTTATTAATGATATTTTGTTTGCTTTGAAAAATTTATAGTTTACTTTGGTGTCACGTTTAAAATTCTGCATATGAATTTAGCTGTTACTAAAGTCCATGCCATATATATAAGTTTATACGTGTGTTTCTCACGGCAGCCATCCCTACGTAGCCAGCATTGCGTGCGAGTAACTAGAAATAATGTGTACCCTTCTTGCCTGTCGTGGAAAATAGCAATTACAATAATCGTTGGTAAGTATGTACATGTGCGCGGAAAATCATGTTCATGGAAAATCGCCAACTATTCACCGTTATTTTACATAATTCATTAAGTAAAAGCGGCAGCCCATATTCTGATAGACATAAGAGGGTGTTGTTCAAAAGTATTTGATATTAAAAAAGTAGAAAATACGCACACAATATATGTCGCTTGGGAAGGTCGACCGACTTCAGTTCTTGCACAAACTGCATTTTCTACTATTTTCAATTTAATAAATTTTCACGCGTGTGAGCTGTTTTGGCTAATATACACTGTTCAAGTTAAGAAGGGTTATGTTAAGTATAAACAAGCGATTCAGTTCAGAAGTTTCGATTTATTTACCTTCATTATTAGTCAAACTAGCTCGGTTTAATGAGAATCTAAATCATAACATTCATCTACAAAAGCTTCTTGACTTCCGAACCGTTCGTTATCAAACGAGGTATTGGACAGGGCGATTTTCTCTCATCCGCCTCTTTTCAATATAATTCTGGGAAATGTGATACGTGCCGCTAATCCAAACCACAGTGACACTGCCTTTACCAAAAGTACAATGCTACTAGGTTGGTACTGGGTACTGCCATCTGGCATGCTGCTGGTATTGGCATCGTACGTCTTAGCAACAGAGCCGTGAGAGCAGCTTTAACAAGCCTAGAAAAAAACCAAAGAGATTGGTCTTGTGGTGACGTAGGGCGAAGCAAGGTCTCCGCTTTCGGCAGAATTTCGCAGAACAAATAACAGCAGCATTTCTCCGACTTGGACTATAAATTCGAAAAAGTTACATAGATCCTTTGCATATCTTGGAACTAGGAAGAGCAGTTTAACACTTGCCAGTTGGTGCGAATTTGGGATCGGCAGGCAATTAAGAATAAGACCATTCTCTCTACCAATAGCAATTACGCTCTATAAGCCTCCATTATAGCCGTAGTAATATACGATACAGAAATATGTACAATGCCSACMCGAGATGAGTAAGCAGTTCGAGCATTCGAGATAACTGTACTTTTCAAGTTCGGAATGCGCTGGCTAGGCAATGTCGTTCGCATGGAAGACGACGAACCAGCGAAAGACTCCTTCGGATCGAAACTCATGGATGGACAACGGACCAAGTTCATATCGACCTATCTACACTTGAGATGTAAAACTGGCGTGAACTGACAAAGGAGAGAGACAAGTTGCAGTTTCGTGTTCTCAGGAAAAACCAACAGGTGTCTTGACAAAAAAGTTCTTTCGGACGTCAATGGATGCAAATAATGTCCGTCAATTTATTCACACACAACTTAGAATTATTTTAGTCTAAAGTGCGCAATTTCCACTCGATCCACTCACTTAATCCGCTAAAAGTGACAGTATCGCTAAAAATTTGCGCACATTTTGATTTCCAATCAATAAAATAATGGAAACTTTACAGAAACACTTACACATCCATAGATGGCACACTGCTTTTTAATGATTTTTGCAAAGGTGTGCGTTTGAGTGAAAYTGAATGAACGCAAACAAATGCCAGCTCACGTGTGCAAATAGCTAGCATGTACACACACACATACAAATATGAATAAATAAATAAACAAATACACAATGCTGCGTGACACAGAATGCCAACGGCAAAAATCAAACTTTTCACGGAACAACGGTGTAAAGCAACTGTGTGTAAATAACAACAATACCCTAACATTAGCTATGCTAACAAATATGAGTTAGTGCATGTGTGCGTATGAGTAAGTTGGTGCAAGTTGTTCTCTCACACACACACAGCTGCGCGCAGCGTTGCACTTGTCCAACTTTGCGTCAGCAAATAAATGTTTAGCAAAGCAAATGAAAATATACAAACATTCACAAAGCTTCAAGCTTATGCACCCATACACACGTATTAACACACGCACATATATGCTTTTATGTTTGGCAAATGCATGTGCACGTAAGCAAATATGAGTAGAAAGCAGCGAAAGCAAAGTAAATAAGCAAGCGTCAGGAAATGTATTGAATATTTTTTAGAGCTTGCTTGTGCATTTTTACTACGTGTAATATGAGCATTATTATTATTCTTGTTTTCGGTTTCAGAAGTGATTTTATTACACATATACTGAATCCTTTAAAATGTAAAATATTATAAGATCAGTTTACAGGCGAAGGAAGACCGATATAATAGAAACCACGCACATTGAAACAAAACTTAAGTTTTGGTTATAAAATGGTTATATATTGATTATAGCGGCGGCAGCTAAAATTTTTATGCTACATATATGTAACATGATGTAGCGAATCGTAAGCAATAAAAAATTAAATTTCGTAGTTTTGCATTTTAGGTGACGATATAGAACACGTCCCTCAGTTCAGTTTTTGGTATACTGATTAAGTGATTAACCTTTCTAAAAAGCTTAAATATTTATAGCTTAAAAAAATGTAACATATATTTAATAGCTGTTCGCATTTCATTTCTTATTCAGCAAATTCTAATTGCGAAAATATCATAAAAATCAATTCAATTCACTACAACAATTGGCTAAAATAACACCACACAATATTTCATGCGTTACTCATACGCCCCACTCCCCAAAAGGTGTATTA
>NW_017535183.1:0-13510 GCF_001853355.1 Bactrocera latifrons
TACAAAGGTTATGTTGAAAATCACTAAAAGTGCGTTAACCGACTAACAAAAAACGTCAGAAACACTAAATTTTACGGAAGAAATGTCAGAAGCGAGCTGCATCCAGGCTTTTTTTAGAAATTGAAAATGGGCGTGGCGCCGCCCACTTATGGGCCAAAAACCATATCTTAGGCAGTACTCAACCGATTTCAATGAAATTCGGTATATAATATTTTCTTAACACCCTGATGACATGTATAAAATATGGGTGAAAGCGGTTAACAACCACGCCTGAAATCTCGATTATAACTTTATCATGCGAGAGCATAAAATGTTCGGTGACATCCGAACTTAGCCCTTCCGTACTTGTTTTATTTCAATTTATTCATTCTAAATAGACAGATTACTATTGAAAAAATAAAAATCCAAAATAGATAAAACTTTATGTTTTAAACGTTGTTTGAACTAAACTTTGAACGCTTATTTATAGAATGGAAATAAATCGCTGCGAATTGGTAGTACGGATGAAGGGTATGTGAACGTGCGAGAGTTTCTATTATAAATACAAATTCAGTTTACTTCAAATATATTTGAAATTATGTCTACAGATTGCTGATAAATACACATATGTACATACAGTTGTGTTTAAATGCAAACAAGCTTGTCCCTTTGGAAGTTTGAGATTTACATCACTTCAATTGCTATGCATACAGATACAACTGCTCAATGTATAATTGATATGCTATAAGCAATCAAATATATGAACAACTGCATTTAGGTATATGCGCGTTAAGGCACCTAATTGGGTTGGGTTAATATCTATCTGATCAAAATGATGTATTTATCGAAGTCTTCAAGAGAAACAGAGCTACGGGTATTTGTTAGACATAGAAATGAACAATAAATGATGGTCGATGTAAGTGATTTCAAAATTGGCATTAATTTTTATATACATGTAATACAGACTAATAGTCTGTATGGATGTAGTATGGATTGGTATAAGGGTGAGCCGAAACCCCAATGTCGAACTTATGGGTACAAAAGAAACTTTATACACAGAAAAACTTATCCCTGCCAAGTATATTTTGATATGTTCACTCTTGAAAGCTTCTAAATATAACAATTTTTTAATTGCAAAAAATCACCTCTAAGGTAGACAAAATACCGTGAGGATTTTTTTTTTTTAGAAATTGAATGCTCCACAATAATCTGTGATGTAACCCTTGGAATTTAAGTGTGCTTTGCCCAATTTATTAAAAGGGAGACCCCACAATCTGCGCCAACTACCTTGGGATCAGCCTCCTCAACATCTCATATAAGGTTCTATTCGTACTGTGTAAAAGATTAAAGCTCAACGTCAACAAACTGATTGCACTTTATCAGTGCGGCTTTAGACTTTGCAAATCAACAATTATTCAGATACTCACCATTCTTCAAATCTTCCAAAAGAAAAGAAAATCGACACGCATCACCTCTCCGTCGATATCAAACGTCGATTGACAGCATGAAAAGGAGCTGCCTTTATGCCGCGATGTCTGAATTTGGTATCTCCGAAAAACTAATACGGCTGTGTAAACTGACGTTGGGCAATACCAAAAGCTCCGTCAGGATCGGGAAGGACCTCTCCGACCGGTTCGATACCAAATGAGGTTTCAGACAAGGCGCCTTCCTTTCGTTTGACTTCTTCAACCTTCTTTTGGAGAAAATAATTCGACTTGCAGAACTAAACAGAGAAGGTACCATCCTCTATAAGAGGGTACAGCTTCTGTCGAACGCCGATGATATTAATATCATTGGCGCCACCTTTTGAAAAGAAGAAACGACTGACGCTCTGTTTTTAACTGGGCTATAACTGCGTAAACGGTTTCTACTCGGGAAGAAGAAGAATATATTTATATATATAACCAAGCGGTTAAAAATATGCATAAATAATTTTTCATTAAAAAACCTATAATTATTAAAATTTATACGCTTAAATGAACGTTGATACAAAGGAAAAAATAACCCTGAAAAGCACACATTGACTATTTTTACATTTCAAATCTTTTAAATATGTGTGTGAGTTATTGAATAGAAAAATTTAACATGAGTTTTGTTGCCTATAAGAATCCGTGATGTAAGTAATTGTGTCCCGAACTATTCAAAATGTATAGTATCTTATATGAAAAAACCAATATCTAACTTATGGGCTTCAACGAACCATAGAAAATATTGTTATTTTCAAGTTTCAAAGCTTTCGAATATACCAATATTTGAATTGAAAAGATTAAGTTAAGGTAGTTTTTATGGGAAATTTTATGATCTACAAAAAAAATTGTTTTTTAATAACCCACCACCAAATTTAAAATTAAGGTACAAAAGCATCTCCGCAAGGATAGTTTTTACAACGTATATAGTTATTGTATACACACCTGCTCAAAATAATAGTTACGCAATAYTTTTTCAAGTAAAGCTCATGAATAAAAAGTTTTATTTAAACTTTTAAGAAAAACGCAAACATACTTATATTTTTCAAATATTTACAAGCTTATTTAAATAAACTTCATTTAAAAAAAGCAAAACAAACAAATGTAGATCCAAAAACATATCATAGCTAAAATAAACTTGCTCAAAAACTTTTAATAAGATAATTATTTTGGAAAAACAAATTATGATAAAACAGTTTTGTTGTATAATTACATTACTCAGTTAATAGCCAGTATATCCACCATTATTCTGGATTACTTTATTTATTCGTTTGGGCATACTACTGATTAAAGTCTGACAGGTTTCTTTAGGTATCTCATACCACGTTTTTTGTAAGCACTCCCTTAACTGGTCTTTGTTAGGAAAGATTGACTCGCCAAATTTTTATTTAGTTCTCCCCATAGGTTCTCTATTGGATTTAAATCCAGGGATTGACTTGGCCACTTCAAAACGTTAACATTACTATCTTCAAAACATTTTTTATCCAGTTTGGAGGTATGTTTTGGGTCATTATCTTGCTGATATACCCAACGTAATGGTAAGTTTTCTTCAGCATAGTATATTATGACATTTTTAAGTATTTCCTTGTACTCCAACGCTGTCATTTTGTTAAGTGTAAGGTATATAGGACCTACCATACCATACCATACCAGGTGGTATGGTCCATACCAAGAAAAACATCCCCACGCCATGACGTTTCCACCTCCATGCTTCACCGTTTTTTTTTTTTGTGAATCGAACGTGAAACTCCTTTCCTTTTGGAGACGCACATTTCTCTCACAATCGTTTCCAAACAAATTTACTTTCGTTTCATCGCTCCATAAGATGTTTCTCCACTTTTTTGTTTCCTCAGGTCCTGATCAATCTAAATGACTTCTTGCAAAATTTAACCTCATATCTAAATTTTTTGATCGCATTAATGGAACTTTCCTGGTTATACGTCCTGGTAGCTTGGCCTTTTGCAAACGCCTGCGAACTGTTTGGCACTTACTACATTTCCAATTTCTGCTGCTATCACCTTCGACGACTTGAAAAGAGTCCTTTTAACGAAGAGTTACAATGTGTCGATCAAGAACTGTACTCGTTTTTTGTGGGCTTCCGCAAGTCTCCCTACTAGATTTTCACTCTAAAGCATTTTTAACAAAGTTATGAGACGTTTCCATTAATTTCCCAATTTCCCGAAGTGATTTTCCTTACCTTCTGAGGTTTGAAACCAGCCGGGCTTCTGCAACAGTGCAATGTGACTTCCGACCCATCTGATTAAAAAATAATTTAATTTATCTGCACCATTTTGAGCTTTAATGAAAGAAAACTTACCAATTCAGATAAAAAAAAACTTGAAAAACTGGATATAATAATTTTTTTCACAAAAAGCTAAGTTCACTTATGTGTAACTATTATATGGAGCAATTTCTTTTTTCTGAGTATTCACGCAAAATTGACACACACATTAATTCGGGGGATCGTATGCTTCATTCTCTTAGAAAGGGCGATGCCATATTGTCTTAATTAAACTTCCAGCATAACTTGTCGCATACAGCCCATAAAAAGTTTTTTAAACTGTTGAGAGTATTAAATTTTATCGTGTAACTATTATTTTGAGCAGGTGTGCATATATACATATTTCCCGTAGTTCCTAGGTGGAACATAGGGCCTCAGTAAACAAATTATAATTTATTTTATTTACAATTCCTAACTTTTTACTAGAAGAATCTTGCCTAAATTAATTAAAGTCGGTGCAATCTGATGTGATCAAAATTCATTTATGTACATAGTAAAAAGACACATGTGGCGGTTACTAATATGAGTAATGCCTATATAAAGCGCTAATCAAAGCATGCGAAACACGAAGCCCGACTTGCTTAGATGTATGCACGAGCAACTTTGCACGGACCACTATATCAGTTTAACCTCCTTCTTATGCAAAATCGACCGACAGGCCACACCTATCTCCTACGTGTACTGAGCCTCCGCATGACTCTAACCTTCTATTTGCATGTCCAATAAAAGCACTCATCTTACACAACTTTCCCTATGTTCAGACACCGGCGCAAGAGCATACTGTTCAGTGATCTCGATAACAATTAACTTGCATCTTGCGACCAACACAAAAACAAGAAGCGGGTTACTTTACTCAGCTTCTTTTATTATTTAATCGTAAGGCCTAGGTTTCTCTGTAGTAATGTTGACTTTAAATGTCTCTTTAAGACACCTTTACAGCAATCTCACTCTGTTATGGTATATCGTTGATAGCTGAAGTTTAGCTTTTCACATCCTATAACTCATATAACTTCACATGGTAACATATGATTGCTTTCAACTTAACCTCACAAAATATTATTTCCTCTCATCTTTTGTTGAATTGAGGTTAGAAACTTGACGTCAGCGTGCTTTTCTTATTAAACTAAGGCATATAAATAAATGATAAATATTCCATAAATAGTTGGTAATGGTTAAGTGTGCGTGTGTATGTGTCTGTTAGAACAAAGCAACTTAAATGCGACAGCGAGATGGAAATGGTAAAGTCAGAAATCACTCGAGTGGAAGGAAGCATTTTACGACAGGTTTGTGATCATATGCCCCAGTGTAATACATACAAGCGTGGCACAGTTGCAAATTACTCACAAAGAGTAAACAGGTGATATAAAGGGAAAAAGGTAGTGAGCGGGGAAGATAGAGCAAGCAGTGGAAACCAAAAAGGTAATGAATATGATAGTGGTCTGTGTGTATTGTGCGTACTAACATGCAGTCGAGTGGCACTCAGGTGGATGCTTATATTTTAATTATACTAAATTAAACGAATAATCAGGCAAATTCAACAGAATGCTGCACAAGGGATATATACAGTACTAGACAGATATACATATGTAGGTTTTCTACACATACATATGAGCTCATGCACAATTCATGTAAATTTATGGAGAAGCACAACATAAGTTCATATATGTCAACGACCTCTACGCAAATTATTGCTGTTGCAATGTTGTGTATATATAATGGAAACAACAACAATATACTACCAGAAACAACGCAAACAACATATGACAGTAACGGCAACAACAACGACAGCATTAGTTTCACAACTACTACTTAACGACAACAATCACAACATAAGATGAAAACAGCAATGTTGGGGAACTATGTGACATCCGAAACAGAAAATATTCAAATACAACAATACCAAAAATAAAAACAACAACTGTTTAATAGCAAGCGACCCTCTATTACCGACACTAATAGAAACTAACGTTTCTACATAACTGCTAATAGAAGGTGCCAGAAATGACATCTGCTTTTAGGCGTAC
The DNA here is from genome assembly GCF_001853355.1 of Bactrocera latifrons. Taxonomy (NCBI): domain Eukaryota; kingdom Metazoa; phylum Arthropoda; class Insecta; order Diptera; family Tephritidae; genus Bactrocera; species Bactrocera latifrons. Next base: position 5,751 of record NW_017535183.1, read on the forward strand.
ACCATACATGATAAAGCGTTGACTAATCATACTATAACTTCTACTACCGTTGTCTTGTTGGTTATACAACTTGCAGCGGTAGCAGCAGAATGTGGCAAGCAGCATTATATGATGAGTATCTTATTACGGTAAATTGCTTTTGGAATACGGACCCCGCGGTGAAAAATATTTAGCTGAGAAGCGAGTGCGGGGAAGTCCGTAAGGCAATATGTCAAATAGTTGTGCGTGTACATGTGTGTACTTAGTCAAAGCATATGTGAACAAACAACTCTAATCGAATGACTCATATATGTATATGGGTCTCCAGTAGGCGTGATTGTAGTAGTACGTTTAAGGTGTCCCGGTGAGGTTAGGTTAATTTTCAGGTCGATCCGAGCAAGAATCTCACTTAGACAGCTTAGAACACCTTACCGTTGTATTAAGTAAAACTTCTATACAGAGTCCGGCACTCAAATTAAAAAAGCTATAATTTCGGTTTGGAAATCTATATCTATTTATTTTAAAGTACAAAATATGTGAAAATAATGATAAATTCAGGACTAATTCACTTTTGCTCGATATGACCACCTTTTATCTTAACTATGACCTTGAGCTGCGATCTGTTTATATGATATACATTGTAAATAATTTCTAACCTGTTTTCGCAAATGCTGCTGAAGAAAGAGTGCTAGGTCTATATTCACATATATGAAATGTGGAACGTTCGAAAATTGTTAAAGTATATTATGCTCTTTTCATTAGAAAGCTTCTTGACCGTTACTTATGTTTTAAATAATAGGTAGGTAGGTAGGTAGGAGTACAGCCCTGTTATCTATCGGGCTCAATTAGCACTTGATGTGCCATTTTGATACACTATTCGTAGAACCTTCTGTATCTGCTATTACGTTTCAGCTTCTCTTTCAAACCATTTTGAGGACGACCATAGAACTACTTATGTCTGATATGCTTTTAGTGGAAATCCATTCAAGGTTTGGTGCTTGATGGATTCCAAGTGTTTTGTGTCGGATCTGTGCTAGAGCTGGGCATTCGCAGAGAAAGTGGAAAATCGTTTCCTTGTTCCCCGCTACTCCGCAGCCTCGGCAGAAGTCGTTGTAGGGCATACCCATTTTGGACGCATGTTCCTCAAGTGACCAGGGCCCTGTTGTGGTAGCTGTTACTCTGTAGATATTTTTTCTTGACCTATTTAATAAGTCGTTGGTTCTTTTCCTGTCATATGTTGGCCATAATTGCTTAGTTATCAGGCATTTTACAATGTTTTTCACCTGTTATTTGCAACGTGTTGAAATTGTCTGTTGATCTCTCCTTTGATCGATCCTAGCGGGCTTGCTATCACATCCGCCTCGGATTCGTTAAAGAAAACTCCTGCTTTAGCCAATTCGTCTGCTTTTTCGTTACCGAAAATGTTCCTGTGTCCGGGAACCCAGATCAAGTCTAGTTGGAGCTTGTCTTTTATTGAGCTTAGTGTTCTCGTGCAGTTGTGAACCATACTGTAATTTGTCATGGGCGAAGACAAAGCCAGGAGTACCGCCTGACTATCCGTAAATATATTAGCTTTATTTATATTCTCATGGTTTTCTAATAGCACTTCGCAGGCTTTTCTATGCCCAGTACTTCTGCTTGGAAGATGCTAGCCGAGTTCGGTAGACGTATAGAGAGAGATATGCCTAGGTCAGCGGAGAATATCCCTGTGCCTAATCCGCAGTCCATTTTGGACCAGTCGGTATAGACTGAGATGGTGTCCTCCTCACCTATTGAACCTCTTCTCTATTCTCATTTAGATGGTATCCTCACCTGGAAATGTCTATTTAAATCCAGCTTTGGGAGAATGTAGTCTGATTTATTAATGGTGAGCTTGTTTAGGATTACACTATGTCCGTAGTTCTGCTGATTCCAACCTACCGATTTTTCTATTCTTATCGCCGCACCACGACCAAGAGCAAATAGATTTTGTCAGCGTGGGGTAAGAGCAAGTTGGGGTAGCAGTAAAACCAACAACAACCTGCTGGTGCAGCAGATTTGCACAACCGTCATGTCAAACGATCATATGCGATAACAGCAATATGTTGTTGCAATAGCGTTGGCGCCCACTTTTGTCGGTTACCGGTACCTAGAGGCGTTAGGGCGTAACGCGGCTGTTCCCAAATGTAATAAATGTATCCGCACATACATATACTTATACGCTGAAATGTACGCTTGCAGCAAGCTCAGGCACACATACTCATAGACGAACATAAATGCATAAAAGCGTTCGGTTAGCTCAGACTCAAGCTAACATATAGGATATACCCAATATTTGAACTAACGCATGTGCAGAATTGGGATCGCTTGCTTAATTCTTTCTATAACTCACCTTACTTTTGTCTTTGCGGCAGCCGCAGAAACTGACAAAGGGGTACTTAAGCAGGGTCGTCTTTAAAATAGCTTTCAATAAGCTTTTTCCAATATCTGACTCATTGACAATTGACTAACTTCAAAACTTCGTGGTTCCATCTGGGATCACGTATCTGCAGCTTATACCGCGTTAATCAGTTTGTGAGGTTATGATTAAAGGAAAACTCCAGATGTTTGCATAGTATGTATGTAGTCATGACAAATCAAATCAAAGCTAAAAATAGTACGGTCATAACCTCAAATCATTGACTTAGATTATCTTTGGTTATGTTAGGTTATGAGCTCGATCCCAACACATTTTTTGTGGTAGTTAATGTCATTTTCTTCTATCTCTCCAGTTCCGCCGAAAGTAAGACTGCCGAGAAGGTGCAACCTCAATCCTGAAAAAAGTACCTGGATGTTTCCACCTCACCTTATTTCTTTATTGGCGTAGATACCGCTTACGTGGTTACTATAAGTCTTTTGTATATAACCATAAACATCGATTAAAATTTTAACACAAAACCATGAGCTCGCATTGCTAATTACAATAATCGCAAAGATAATTTGCGGAGATTATCGACGAGGAAGTTGAAAAAATTTTGAAAATAAAACGTTTATACCTGTATAGTAAATGTAGTAAAATACTTATCGATAACACTTTTTCGAAACGAATCGATAATTATCAATTAATGCAAACATTGACAAAAATTAAGTAGTAATATTTCTATTAAAATTTTTTATAGAGAAAAATATCGAAAACGTAAAATAAAAAATAGATAATATTTTATTGCAAACATCGTCGCAAAGTATACAGAAACATTACATTACATACATTTTTAATACGATAAAAATTATAAAATCGATGAATATCTTAATCATTGTAAAATAATTTAAAAAATATCGGTATATTCTAGTTGAAATCCTTAAAACATATTTACTAAACTCATTATATATGAAATCGTTTTGTCGAAGTTTTTAAAACTAATGCTTTTTAAACACAACTACTTAAACAATATTTCATGTAAAGAGTTATCGATAAATTATATTTTTCAGCGATGAAAAACTTGTTGAAATTAAAAAAAAAATAGGTATTTATTATTATCAAAGTCAAATATATAAAGTTCTTTAAAATTTTATCAGAGCGTGTTTAAAACCAATGCATTTAAATTTATATTTTTTTATATTAGTTTTTATCATAAAAAAATTGTATTTAAAAATATTGCATGATGAATGAAAAGAAAAATATATTAAAAATATGTATAACTTTAATTGAAAAATATCTATAAAAGTTATATCAAAATCGAATAACATTAAATAGTATGTATCGATAAAAGTTTTATCGAAAGTCGATAACATTACTTGTGAAGTATCGATAAAATTATGTATGCAGAAAAATATACACTCAAAGCGACTTTACACACGACCAGCTGCGAACTTCCCAAAAAATAATTTATGTGGCATCAAATGTTTTATAGCAAAAAAATCCACTAAAAATTCATTGATGCCATTTAAAAAAACATTTGGTGATTTCAAACTGATATTAGCACTTACATAGCTTGCTTTTGCACTGTAATCACCACTCTTAAAACATGAGTAACTTTACACAGACTCATGAACGAGTTTATTGCAAACTCTAATAAAGAGCGAGTGCATACAGTGACAAATTTTGCGGTAAAATTCCCTTAACAATGCTGCTTGCCACTAATTGCAGTGCCACAAATATTAATGTGCAGCAATTTACAACAGATAAAATATTTATTTGAAGCCGCTCAAAGTGTTTGTTTTTAGAAAATAACTTACACACACACTCGCGCACATCTACTTATAGAGTAATTTCAGGTTTGGCACAGTGATTGCACATGATTTATGAAAGTATATTTTATTTAGCATTTCAACAGTTTAACCCATTTACAACCATTGTACTCGATTGTGTACAGAAAATCAGTCAAGTTTAGGCATGTGGCGTAACTCAATGCTAAGTATTTGCACACAAATTTTTGATCATATGCGTAGTTTTATTCCTAGAACCACAAAAAAACAATTCATAACGGCACTTTTTATGGCGTCAACTTCTGTGCGGTTTTTTCATATTGTGCGATTTTGTGTCTTTAGTCATTATTTTGCTGTTGATGAGCATCAAATTGTGCATTTGAAATACCTATTCTTATTTGAGGTATGTGCCTTTTAAAAGTTGTGTACCCGCTTAGGTACATTGGCAAAATGTGTAGGTGAAATAAAAAATCTTTTGGTTATGATGGCTATTTCCAGTTCGTGTTTTTATGGAAAGAGATATAAACAATTTTCACAGGCTTTAGCTGACATCGCGGATGATGATGAGGCAGATGACGTCGATATCGTTATGATTCCTCCTGATGTCGATGTCAATACTAACGAAGAGGAAGGTGATAAAGATAACATAAATGAAATAAACTTGCCTGGCGACGATGCTGGATGCGATGAAGTATTCAATAACAGCATAAACTTTGACTGCGAAGATGAAATACCGCTTGCCCAGCTACAAAGAATGGGTGCTGAAATACGTTCTGTAAGCCCTATTTGGAACAACGAAGCATGCAACTTGACAATGTATTCGACTACTATATATTTACATAGAAAATAAGATGAAAATGAAAATGGATTTGGATGGTAGAAGTCCCGTTGAGGTATTTGAGACACTGTTTGATAAGATGTTGTACACCTGATCATAGAACAAACTCATTTGTATGATTCTCAAAAAAATTCGCATAAATTTATATTCGACGAAGATGATCTAAAAGTCTTTTTAAGCATTTTATTTTACTCTGGTTACAATTCAATGCCAAGAGAATCTATGTACTGGCAATTGGATAAATACACGTTATCACCTCTTGTAAGCAATAGCATTTCAAAAAGCAAATTTTTGGAAATAAAACGCCACATTCATTTTACAAACAATAATGAAATTGACAAGTCTGATGAAGTGGCAAAAACTCGCCCACTGTCGAATCTATTATTCGAAAAGTTTCAAAAGTGGGGTTTTATGCACGAAAAGTTTTCAATTGACGCGGAAATCGTAAAATATTTTGGCCATCATTCAGCGAAACAATTCATCAAAGGTACTAATGTACTTGTACCAATTTGATACTTACTTACAAGACATCTTCCCCTTGGATCTCGAGTTGTGTTCGATCTAATCATAACCATAAATAACCCAAGCGATCATATTATCTATTCTGACAATTTTTTCAGAAGTCAAGAAAGCAGTAGGAACAACGAGAGAAAATAGAACTAAAAAATGTCCTTTGAATTCAAAAAAATATTTCCAAGAACAAGCAAGGGATATTTCGAGATCAAACACAACCACAATAATAAAATATTGTTTGTCAAGTGGAATGACAATAATGTCGTAACTATGGGAACTAATTTTGAACCGTTGAAATACGTAAAGCGTTAGTCAAAACTGGAACAAAAAAAGATAAGTATACCTCAGCCAAATCTATCTGATGAGGCCGTAAATGTATACAAAATTGGGATTCGAGGCAAAAAATGGTGGTGGCCGCTGTTTACTTCGATGATGTGCTCCACAATGGTAAACGCTGTACAAAGACATGAAAATTAGTAGCAAAGATTTGCTTGAGTTTCAACGTGACATTACGCGATACTACCTACGAAACTACACATTGAAAAGATATTCTAAGCGCGCGATAGCTCCAAGTGTTTCTACAGCTGGAGGAGCACATTTTCCAAAGAGAATCCTCAAGCCTCTTAGATGCAGAGTCTGCCATAAACCAATCAGGTGGACTTGCAAGCTATGTGGTACTGCTTTGTGCGTGGAACGCGACTATTTTAAAATAGCCCACTCATAAATATTTCATACTTTTTTGTTCATCTCTGCGATGGTATAAATCAATAAAAAACTGAAAATTTTAAATAAACTTATTTTTTGAATCCTTGGTTGTAAATGGGTTAACAATAAAAAGACTTACAGTTATCAGCATATCACTTTTAATCACAAATTACATTACAACATATCATATGATTATATGATATTACATTACAGTAAGCACTTACAATATTCCCATTAAGCCAAAATTTCATCCACATCGGTAAGCCACCAAATTTTAAGTTATTAAATAACACGTCGCATCACAAAATCATACGCGTCTTATGATATCACATAACAGAGACGCATTTAGAATTATTGCAGCAACCAAAAATGCCGTTGCTTACAACTATAGCACTAAATAAAAAATTTTATTTTCCATCACCTCAAAACATAATATCATATCTCTGATAGTTATCGCATCACATGACTACCATCAAATATTATTTATTCAGTGACTAGTCACTTTAATCCAAATATCACGTAAATTTTTCAGCATTAAAAGAAAATTGCGATTTTATCATTTAACTTTTTTAAAATTATTTTCCTCGTATCATTATATCACATCACATCTTATGAAATTATATGCTATTTTTTTATTATACATCAAACCCCAATATACGAAATCCTACATCAATTAGTCACATCTCAAATTCATATCATGTCCAAAAAATAATACTAGATGATATATCGCCCTCCAATGAAAACTTACAAGTCAGAACAATAACATAGCATTTTATATGATATAACCTCACCTAAAGAGATTTTTTTAGAACCACTCTTAAAATGATCTTATATCAAAATTAAGATACTGTTTTCCTCAAAAAACCTACGGAACCTTAACCTACCGTAACTTACATCCCCGCATACCTAATAAGTGAGGTTTTTAAATAGAATATTTGTGAAGTGAAAACTTCTTATGGCGCGTTGGACACTTTTGTGGATGAGCATTTTCAGCATTTTACACATTCGTTCGTGCCCTCGCGAAAGGCGAGATTGATTCATTTTATAAATGAATATTAAACGGAAAATTTATTTATTTAAATATTTCATTTGACTTGTGTTGCTGCTATGGCATTGTGTTAAAAAAAAAAGTCTAAAGTGTTAATAGAATTAATAAAAACATTGTTGTAGTGCTTTTGTATACTATAGTGTTACTATATTTTGTATACATTATTACAACTGCTGCTCGTCATCACGTAAGTAAATTTTTATTTTATTTGGTAAATTCTGTTAGGTACACGATACGTACATAAACAAATGCAACACGTTATTAAATCAAATTTTCTAAAGAATGAGAAACACGTGGGGTATATGTACCAGAGAAAGTAAAGTATAGAGAAGGTGCAGGTTCGACTGCGAACATTTGTTAGATTTCGGCTAAGGAATTCGCCGCATTTGTTAACATTGTAGGTCGGCATTCGCCTCACAGTTTTAACATTTTTTACAATTCTCTCACATATTATAACAGAGAATATGAAGAGAAATAAATATATGTATTTATGGCATGGCATATATGCAAAAG
>NW_017535184.1:0-1187 GCF_001853355.1 Bactrocera latifrons
TTTATTTCGTAAAATTACATATCACATATTAATTACGACAGTAACACTAACAAACAACATCAATCTTTTAATGCTACTCGTATAGCGTGATAAATATTTTCTGTAACCCATCTTTAGCGAGCAGAAACAAACTGGATGGTTTACCCACTCGTACAATTGCCCATGTGAAAAACATGGTGTATTCAAATCTAAGCCACAAATAGACATTTTTTAGCCTTGGAATTTGTTGATTGTCATTGYAAAYACCAATCTAACGGAAACTGAATTCGTTTCAATTGAAATGGCACATCTGTRGGTATGATAGGAATTCGTGGTATTAATATGTTTTAACCTTTGAACCCACGATTTAAAATGCTGGCTTTTTCATAAATTTTCGAATGACTGATCGCGTACCGTTGCACAGCCGTCGCGGGATTAAATTACGAAGCAGGATAATTGGAGATAATTGCAAATCCAGTGTGTTCAAAAACTCTGTGGCAAAATCGACAGCTTCGCTGGCATCGCAAACTATATCAATAGATTGTATGATACCAAGTTCCCTCTMAACAACTGTTGCATCTTCAAATTTAAATTGTCAASKTCTGAATTTTTTGTYGCTAAAATAGCTCTTTTTTGCAAGCCACACATGATTTATGTACTCTTTGTGTACGAGTACATCGGCAAATATTTGTTCAATGAGAGTATCTTGCGAATCAGCGATTGTGCAGAAAGCGGTGGCAAATGTTAGCATTCCGTTTCATCTATTGCAACTTTTCTATCTCTGATATCTGAGAGTTGTTTTGAGAAYGTTTCAGTGGATGAATCTTAAAGCATTTGAACGCGCATATTTATTTTCAGTTGTACTTTTTCAACAATACGCCGCAATGGAGATGATTTTAAGAAAGCGTTGATCTCATTAGCGTATGTTGTCGCTGAAGATTCGCCTGGCAAAATTGAATCAAGGTTATTAWAGTCACATCGTGCATTCACGCGATTGGTAAGTGCGCTTCCGGAATCCTCGCCGCCAATGAAGTGGATTTGTAAAAATGTATTTGGCTTGTGATAAACTTGGCCTCTGATTTTGAATGTAGAATTGTATTGTTGACCATTAGCGTTAGTATTTCGAACTATTTCTGTTGCTCCAAACGATGTCATTTGAAAGCATGAATAAAATRTTCGAATTGACTTCAGAGTACGATAGGATCTTG
>NW_017535184.1:2557-4789 GCF_001853355.1 Bactrocera latifrons
TTTTTTTTTTTGTAATGCCAAATGATTGCCTTTTAACTCGTTCAGGTATTCACAAGTTTTACAAATTCGTTTACAATACTTTAAGTATAATGTTAAAGAAAACATCTCTCTGGTCGGTGGACTGACAGTGAATGTATAGAAAACCTTGAATTGATGGGCTCCTTGGTCAGATACCAATGGAGGCTGTACCAAGTATGTAAAAAAATCGAAATTAGATTGGATGAACTGCGGCGCGTTGAAGATCAACTGATGAGGCAAGATAATTAGGGTTGCGCGCCGAAAAAGAAACGAAGCAAAAAAGAGAATAGCTGCTGCGCGCCGAAAATAGCCAAAAGAAACGTTCGCTAATATGAATCGCTCGTAGATCGTGATCGAAAAGGCCGTCCTCTTGTATGGTGTGCGTGTATTGGTGTGTGTGTGTGTTGCCTTATGAGTGGTGTATGAGGTCGGGAAGCTTAACTCATTTAGCCAATTTTATTATTATGAATAAAATAGTTAATATGAGAGTTACACTGAGATAACAGTATGATAATTGTAAACATTACTACTACACTTGATATATAAACAACATGTTCCGGTTCGTCGATGTATAGAAAAGATGGGTTTCGGATTTATGAACACGCCACGTATAGCAGGCCCTGTGAAAAACATGGAATTTCCAGATTTATGCCACACACTTCTAGCGACTATCCTTGTGTCCTGTTGATTGTCATTTCAAATGCMATTTTCCCAGGAAACTGAATAGGTTTGAACTGAAGTGGCGAATGGTTGGAACTATAAAGAAGTCGTAGGTAGGGGTACAGGTGTGGTGAGTTCGTTGTTAGGGTGCGCCAGTTTTTCCCGGGTAGAGTGTGGGGAAGCTTAACTCATTTAAACATCCTGGGCACCGTAGGCGAATATTTTGCCTAGTAGATTGCATGTATGTATATATGTCGACGTACTGCTAGTRATGTAGCGTGGCGACCGTCGGATATTTGGTGTTGGAGTCCGCATTGATCCATATTTACTGCTTTGTGTAGAAACGGCTTTTGTTTGATATGAATTTTAATATACTTTTGAAATAAGAAACTTTATTTTGCGTGTTAATTTAATTTGCAGACGACTTGTCGGTTTATTATGCGGATTATTTATTATTGCCTTTTCCGTGTTATTTGTAATTGTTGCAATTTTTTTATGATCGGCTTATTAAGGACAGCTACACAATGCCTGGCTCAGGTATGGCCAGAATGGGTGCTSCTTGGAAAACTTTCCCTGWGGTTAGGGCTTTTAAATGAGCGCAATATGAAGATCTTGCGAAAGAGTAGCCATGAATTGCGAACGGCTTCATATTGAATTGTGTTGTGGTATTTTGAAAGTGGAGTGCTAAAGTTTTACAACAGATTTCCACYAACTACCCTTATGGGGAGCGCCTATATAGGTGCCATAAGAGCTATCTTTGCTTTTGGTAAGTCTAGATGCGTCACTGTATCGTATTGAGAATATGGAGATCCCTCAACTTTCTTTTTGAGTTTTTGCTTATAATTTGAAAATTTAGCTATGAAGCAATATTGAACAAAATATCTCAATTTTTTTACTTTCTAGTATGTACAATTTAARATATACGCTATATTATTTACATTTTTCCATATTGAATTAGTAATTAAGTTGTGTTCGTGGTATCACTTTGTGTGCGCAATATGGATAGTCAGAAACCTGGTATGTGGGGAATAGTTTATCCATGTTGCACAATTTTGGCTCTAAATGTAGCCGTGGGACGTACTGGCCATTATTTGATCGCGCAGATGTGGCTTTAGAGAAGTCTTCACAATACCGATCTTCTAGAGTTTTGAAAATTTTTAGAATTGTAGGTTTCGGGATTTTCTTTTGCAATTGAACCCGTGGTTCTTTTTGTATATGCGGTTCTTTGAGGTGAGATGKGATATGTGCATTGTATGATGTCTTTTATGACAAAAGATCTGCWTTTGCAATTTGTAGGTATGCGCATGTGACAGGAAATTTGTGCAAAGTCTTTTTGACCTGACAGAATTATTTCTTTAACATTAAATTTTTAAACTTCTTGCAAGATATAAGTTTATGCCCTCTGGTGCATAGTTCGTGTGCGTTTGTTTTCCTTGCTCGGATGAGAACGTTTTGTTTTGAAAAAGCTTTTGGTGAAATTCATTCCATTTGGGTTGTTCTAAATGTTCTTAGTTTTGATTATTTTTATACTCTCGCAACAAAGTTGCTAAAGAG
>NW_017535184.1:5288-6792 GCF_001853355.1 Bactrocera latifrons
CATACAAAGGTTATGTTGAAAATCACTAAAAGTGCGTTAACCGACTAACATAAAACGTCAGAAACACTAAATTTTACGGAATAAATGTCAGATGGAAGCTGYGTCCAGGCTTTTTTTTAAATTGAAAATGGGCGTGGCGTCGCCCACTTATGGACCAAAAGCTATATCTCAGGAAGTACTCCACCGATTTCAATGAAATTCGGTATATAATATTTGCTTAACACTGTGATGACATGTACCAAATATGGGTGAAATCGGTTCACAACCTCACCTGAAATCTCGATTATCATTTTATCATGCGAGAGTATAAAATGTTCGGTGACACTCGAACTTAGCCCTTCCTTACTTGTTTCTTTTAACCTTTTCGCAATTTCATATTGGGTGGTGAGAAAATATTTCAATTGTTGCCACGTTGGCGCCGCATATATTTTGGGGAATAGGGTCCCAGCTGTCTGAGGGGATTTTTAATGTCGATAGGACCGACTAACATTTGGAATAACTATATTCTACTTTAATGAATTCTACACTTTCTTCTTTCTTAATTTTTGGTATTCTTTCGTTTTCATATCTCGCTGTTAGAGTTTCCCAAGCCAAACTGAAATTGTCGTCATTAAGAGCGAACTGTTTTACTATGACGCCTGCTTGCCCTTTTGTCTTGTCTTTTGGCGCTGGCGATAGTTCTGGATGGTGCAGTATCTTAAAAAGTTTTACTTTCTGAATTTAGCAACCTGTTTTGAGCGTGTAGCTCCTGCAGGTGTATTTTGAGTTTTTTAAATAATTAAAACAAAAAAATTTTTCAGTGTAACTGATTTACGTAAGGCAATAGGGTATTGCGTGAAAACGAATACACTTTTAGGTAAATAGAGTTTTGAAATTTGATTATCTTGCCAAAAATGTTAGTTTACAGTTGCTAAAGAGAGTATTATAATTTTGTTCACATAACGGTTGTTTGTAGGTCGAAAATAGCAGAATTGAGCATTTTCATTGTTAAATGAGAAAAGTGATGCTAATTTCAATGTACGCTTACAGAATCGCATATTTATAATGCGCAAACCGCTATGGCTATTCTCCATATATTTGATAACAAAGCTCAAATGTATATATGTACATACATACATACATATGTACATAAGTGCAATTTGACCCATTTAATGATGAATTCCATTAAATCAGTTGAAATGTATAATTAAGTCATATTTCTGTTATGACTTAAATACATATTTATTTAATATAATTATAATTAATATATGTTTTTAAGTTATATATTTATATACATATGTATTTATTTCCTTTGAGCATTTGAAGTTTTGATAAAATCTTAAAAGTCATATGCATATAAATATGTGTACATGGAAACAGATTTTAAAAACCATATACATATATGCTCGCATATTCACATACGAAATTACATACATATGTAATTTTTTGTTGATGTAAACAAATTTGAAGGAATCATTCGAATTATGTGTGTAAATTTGTCTCGACATAACTGTATGTAAATATA
>NW_017535184.1:6894-8302 GCF_001853355.1 Bactrocera latifrons
AAGTCAATGGTAGAAAATCGGAGATGTATCGATACCGCTTCCCTTGCCGCTTTACAGCTTTGCCTACAAACTAGCGGAAATACATATGTATGTTTGTACTTACATACATATCAACGGAGCTGCGTAAAAATATTTCAGAATTACAAAATATTTTTTACATTCCTTGAAAAATACAGTCAATACTGGTTATGTGCCAAATTCAAAGATACAGATATTTGTAATTAGTTAGAAATAAAAATATAATATGGTACATAAGCGACAGCGGATACTTAAACGACTCGTACTTAAAACAATTTCTACATATTATATTTCAAAAAACAAACAGTGACATGCAGCAAGATATAATATAGGCTGTTAAGAATGATGAGGGAGGGATTTGATTTTCATTTAAGCGGAGTACTACTTAGCCGGGATTGACTGTACACATGAATTAGAGGAATAATAATATAATAATAATACCCAACGATTACATTACTCCCGCCCAACCGACGAGCGGGGCGCAATCTGCGAACGAGCGGAAATAGCCAAGTCGTAAAAGGCAAGAGAGTTTTAAGCGTTGCGATCTTAAACTGCTCAGCTACAGAAACAAAAACTTCAACAGCCAAAATTAAGAATTAGGTTAAAGTTTATAATTTTTAAACGTTATTTGTTAAGAGTAGAGAAAATATTTTTTTAATGGTAAAGAGAGAATCTGTTAGATCAAATGTACTGGAATGAAAATTGAAATGGTTCGTTTAACTCGAAATTTGTTCTCGAAAATTTTAAAAGCAAAGGTTTAAACTGCGTGGTAGAGCGAGCGGGAATGTTAAAATTAATATCAGACAAGAGAGATGGGCTACAGACTGATCCATTGATGAGTTTTACAAGAAATATTATACCAAGCATTTCCCTWCGACTAGCGAGTGTAGGGAGATTTATCAGTTTTAAACGGTTAGTGTAAGGGGGAATATTTAAACTGGAATCCCAATTCAAATGATTTAAGGCAAAAAGTAAAAATTGTTTTTGAACGGACTCTATTTTCTCAGAATGAACTAGATAATAAGGGTTCCATACCACGGAAGCATACTCTAATATAGGCCTCACCAAAGACGTAAAAAGAATTTTCGTTGTAAGCGGATCTCTAAATTCTTTAGACCAACGTTTAACAAAACTTAGAGCACCTTTAGCTTTAAAAACCATACAAGATGTGTGAAAATTAAAATTGAGTTTGGGGTCCATAATTGCTCCCAAGTCAATAAAACTGCATACTTGCTCCAACCGTAAGTTTTGTATTACGTATGAAGTAGGGTCTAGAGATCTACGTGAAAACCACATCGTTTTACATTTTTTAAGATTCAATGGCAAGTCATTTCTATCACACCAAGAAACTGGGTTATTTAAGTCTGTTTGCAACTGACATCTTTCACTA
>NW_017535184.1:8377-9309 GCF_001853355.1 Bactrocera latifrons
TTCTATTACTAAGATAAGAAGCAACCCATTTTAGAAATATTGGTTGAAAACCAAGAAGATCAAGTTTATTCAAAGGAATTGAGTGGTTTACTTTATCAAAAGCTTTATTAAAATCTGTGTATATAACATCAGTATTCTTATCCTCCCTAAACCCTTTGATACATGTGATACAAATTCAAGCAAATTAGTTATTGTGGATTTCCCTTTACGAAAACCGTGCTGAGAACAAGAAATTAGTGGAGAGATCCGGAAGGTTGTGTCGTCTGTTATAATTGCTTCAAAAAGTTTAGGTATTGCAGACAACTTTGTTATTCCCCTATAGTTTTCAATAGATGACCTAAATCCACTCTTATGCAAAGGAATTATAAATGACTTTTTCCATATGGATGGAAATAAGCCTTACATAAGAGATAAATTAAATAGTTTTGTTAGGGGTTGGTATATAAGTTAAGATAAGCAAGGCAAATATAATGTTTAACACACTGGTTAACGAACGTAAGTAACCAGGTCAAATCTTTCGTTTTACCTAAGGGTTAAGATCCTATAAATTATTATAAATCAACAATTATAAAATGATGCGCGGCCTGCGTGCGTGGCATTCGCTGATTAGCCAGCATCACAAAAATACAACAAAATGGCCTCTTAGTAACAGTCGGATGTTCCCGCCAAAACAGGCGTCCTACCAAAGCAACAACACACCTCACCATTTCGAGTCATTGCGCGAAGCAATCAATGACTTAAACTACTCCACCTAACAACAACTCCTAAGTTCGACTGGGCACGAGTAAAATAACAACAACGCAGAGAAGAGGCTGAGCTTAGGCTAAGAGTAATGAAACCAAATTGCAAAAATTTAATTAGTAATCAGCAATAAAGCGAGCAACATCGCCATAAGTAAAAGCCTTCTAAAAGACCTCCAGCAACTGGATAAT
>NW_017535184.1:9464-10560 GCF_001853355.1 Bactrocera latifrons
TACGTGAAATAAATTTGTGAAAAGAGAATATTGCCCCCTTAAAAATAAATATTTCGAAATAAAATAATAAAAAGAAAAACCTGTTTATTAAATTTGCTTTTTGTTCTAAGATAACCTCTTTGGTATGATAAATTGCACGTGGTGGAAGGCTGTTTTTAGTTGAAGTTGTGTCATTTTTTTAAGTCTTTCCAATCCAGTGAATCGTTTTTTTCTGTGAAACGCCCGCTTTCTCCAACCGCAAAAAAGAAAAAAAAATAATAATAATAATAATAATAACTACATACTAAAAACTACAATAATTCGCAAGTAATTTTGTCTAGAAATTAAATATTTTTCATACGAAAAATCCATTTGCTTTAATACCAATATGAGTATAAGTTGGGAGCAGGTGCTTGAAATAGTAAATGTCGCTTCTGAGCGCACTAGACAAGCATTTGCTGAGCAAATAAGCCAAGTCACTTTAGCGTTAAATCGATTAGCTTCTCCCACTGCTCAGACTTATACGCCAGTATCTATCAATCCCCTTATTTTGGATAATAGCGCAAGTTTKGATTTAATAAAATCCCTACCTGAATTCAAAGGAGATTCTGCTTCATATCCAGCTTGGCGGACCGCTGYACATTTCGCAATGGAATACTATAAGGAAGGTTCGGAAAAATATTATATTGCCATGGGGAYTTTTCGGAATAAAATTACCGAATCTGCTAATTCTACCCTTTCATCATTTAATACAATCCTTAACTTTAAAGCAATAATTTCCAGATTAGATTTAGCGTATTCCGACAAAAGACCGCTGTATGCGTTAGAGAATGAACTAAGCGTGTTAAGACAAGGAAATCTTTCTATTTCTGACTATTTTGACAGAGTCGATAAACAATTAACGCTTATAATAAATAAGCAAATTATGTATTATAGCGGTAATAGCGAAACCATTGCTGCTATGAACGAAAGAGCAAGAGAAAATGCATTACGGGTTTTCATTTCTGGACTTCGGCGTCCAATGTGTGACATATTATTTTCGGTGAGGCCACCCACAGCAGACATAAAGCACCAGTTTACTGGTGGACTGAAAATATAGCCCAACTGAGACGGACAT
>NW_017535184.1:12810-13873 GCF_001853355.1 Bactrocera latifrons
AGGCCACGTGACCTCCCATCTGCACTTGCAATAGCTCAAGAGCTACAAAYCAGCCACTTGCGACAAGATTTCGCTCGAGCTTTCGCTGCAGGCAGCTCGATGAAAGTAATGCCTCATTTTCAGTCGAGTCAGCGACAGGGTCAATCAGRTATGCTCAATTCCCAAAATGACAGACCATCACCTATGGAAATCGATCACACGACCTCATATTATCAAAAACGCTTTTCACCTCAAAATTCATATAACTTCAACCAAAGGAAAGAACAACGCGGTAATCAATTTCATAACCGGAGAAAAAACATTCAGCAACAATATCCTCCCCCTACTCAACCTGTAGTATTTAAGCGATCACGCAAACAATCCGCTTCTAATAAAACACCGTTTAATAAAATGCAAAGAATTAACTATATGTCTCAAAAGGTGAATTTCAATGATGAACCAGAATGTGAAACATACGACGATGATTATCCCCAAGACTACAATTCTAGAAATTATGGCGAAGACTATCAAAACAATCAGGATACCTATAATTATTTCCAATCTGATACTCCAATTGAACAAACTGAAGAAGTCAACTATTTAAACTAAAATCGCTCCTGCCCTTTATATCTAAAACTTCTAAGAGTGGTCAGGAGCTGCGCATTCTAATCGATACAGGCACTTCTAAGAATTATATTAAAAATCTTCCCTTTCTCCAAGGTATCAAAAATGTCGTCAAACCTTTCAAATTAAGATCAATCAATGGTATAAATTTAATAAATAAAAAAAGACGTGTGGCACTCGGGGACTGCCGCGGTAAAGGTATTGTATAGCACAGGGATGGGTACATTTTTAGCCCGCAAAGTTAGCAAAGTGCGCACGAGGGCTTGTTGAGGGGAATATCAGTTTACGGAGGGAAGGGCAAAAGAGTTGAGAAAAAAATCAACTTGAACAATGTTGCCATTACTCAATTCGCATATGTAGTTTTGTACACATCTAACTTTTCAATTATAAYTTTTCGTAATATAAAATATCAAAACTGAAATCAAACTATTAAAAATAGTTTATATATTTTTTAATAATA
>NW_017535185.1:0-4502 GCF_001853355.1 Bactrocera latifrons
CTTCATAGAGTCAATATGAAGTCATCATTTACCAAACAATAACCAAACACTGCAATAAGCCGCTATAACTCTACCACAGGGCCACTTTTTACGGGCACCCTTGTCAAATATTGTGTTGCTGCTTGGCACTTTGCTTGTTATGTGTACGCAGACTATTTGTAGACAATGTATGACTCACTAACTGTTGACTGAGTGGCCTGTCAGTTGCCTACGTTCTGTCACTGCGCTCGCTTATGGTCTGATTGTCAGAAATGTTGTCTTTATTTTTCGTTTTTTTTTTCATTTACTTGTTTGCTTTGCTTTTGCCACTCGCTGGTGTTTGCATTGACTTCGTGCGAGTGTGTGTGTGTTCGCGGTTTCTATGGTATTGACATTTTACATTTGGCCAAGAAATTCTGAATCAACCGTAAAGTGGAGTTTTGCAGTTATGCAAATACGCACATGTTTATAAAGGTTTGTATATATGTATGTAAGCTCATGGAAACACTATTATATATTTACGCGTACGTACATACATATATATGTGCAGTTATATTTATGGGATTCATGAATCGCGCAGTCATAACTAAGTGCTAATGTGAAGCTCTTATGTGCCTTGAGTGTGAACTTTATTATTTGTGGCTTGCTTTTTTTATGCTTCATCGTTTGTTTTCTTTTTGTTTGTCTTTTGTGCCGCTTAAGCCGCTTAACTTTTTCTTACACCGTTGCGCTAATTATGCGGTTTGGCATCTTTTTATTTGAATTTATTGGCATTAAAAGACAAAGCTCTCGAAATTACTCGTTTGTCACGTCTTCTCAATATGACTAATTCAATTCATTACTGATGGCGAGCGTCGAATTTTGATATATTTTTGTTGCTGTTCTTATTTTTGCATATAAAATGCATCCAAAATATTCGTGAATTTTATCATAATTTTTAATAACTTTTTTTTAATGTCGAACATTTTTTTTTTTGTTTTCCAACATTTTTCTTTTTTTTCACGTATTTTATAAGAAAGGATTTATAATTTCTTTGTTAAAAACTTTTTATAAAATTTATTTAATAATTTTCAAACCTTATATTCGAATTCGAAAACAATATTTTTTAATTCATAATGTATTTGATTGTAATATTTTTTTATGAATAATATATTTTTTTCATATATTTCGAAAATAATATTTTTCGAATTCGAAAAATTTCCTTTTCATAATAACATTTTATAAAGGGAGGTGTTAATATGTAGTTATTGTGTTCAATATAACTTTTTGAAATTTGTTTTTTTTATAATAATATTTTTCGAATTTAACATATTCTTCTTTTTAAAATAGTTTTCATACGAAGTGTAGTATTAATAAGTAGAAGTAAAGAAAAGGGTGTGTTATTTAAATTTTTTAATTAAGATTTTATGACATGTGTAGAAAAAGTTGGATTTGAAAACTAATTTTAATATTATAATATTGATTTTTTATTACAATATATGCGTATGGCAAAAAGTAAAATTTTCGGAATCGAAAAATAGAAATTTCGAACTTAAAAATAATATATTTGTATTTATATATGAATATGTATATTTAGAACACTCAAAAAAAGTCTTGCTGCTTAAAATTTAAATAAACTTCGAAAATTGTTTACTTCGAATTTGATTTCGAAAAATAAAAATTTCGAACTCCAAAATAATATATTTATATATAAATACGCATACTTAGAATACTCGAAAACAAGTCTTGCAGCTTCTTAGTTTAATAAACTTCAAAAAGTGCATATTTCGAAATCCAAATTTTTTGGGGTTTGTTATAAAATATTTTATAAAAACAAAATACATAAGTTTTATTTTATTTCAGAAGTTAGAAAAAAGTATATTTAAAAAAAATTGTTTGTGTGTTTTATGAATGAAAAGGTTAAAGTAAAAAAAAAAGTTTCGAAAATGAGTTTGATTGTCTCAATATACTCACTTAATACGCATGTACATACATATATAGTGTTATTTTTAACATGTACATTTTTCGAATTCAAATTCAGTTATTTAAATTACTTAGACATTTCGGACACTAATCAATGTTTTCAAAAATCGAACTTCCGCAATTTATTTTTGACATAATATTTTTAAGCATATTTGTAAATTTTTTTTTGTATTAACTTTTATCTATTTTCATTTACATTTTTCGAAAATAGTATTTTTCGAATTCGAAAGTTTTAATTTTTATTTGTTTTAAATATATTTTTTTGTGTATATAAATGTAAATAAAAATCTAGCTCTACTTATAAATTTCGAAAATTATATTTTGCGAATTCGAATATTATTTTTGAGAATATATTTTTATGTACGTTACACAAAATAATGGAAGAAATATCTGATTAAATTTATAAATTTCGAAAATTTTATTTTTCGAATACGAATACGAATCAGAATATATTTATTTATTTTTTTTAATATGTTTTCATGGACATCAACGCAAATAATGTGTGAAAAATTTATTATAGTTATAAGCCCCAAAATCATATTTTTCGAAATTGAATTCGAATATTTTTATTTTTTAAATACATTATTTATGTACGTAATTGTAAATAAGATATAAAAATTCTAATTTTATTTATGAAGTTTGAAATATTAAATTTTCGAATACGATTTTTTATGAATATTCAAGTTAACTTATCAAACTTTTGGGAGATAAAATGCGGAGTGGTAGCCAGGAGCAAAAAAAAAAAAAAAAAAAAAAAAAAAAAAAAAAAAAAAAAAAAAAAAAAAAAAAAAAAAAAAAAAAAAAACAAACGCAGATCAAGATGATCTTAAAATTAAAATGAATGACAAAAACAAGCATAAACTCATTCATAATAAGACAACAAGAAAACGAGATACAACAATGTTCAACAAGCAAGAGCAAGCAATGACAGCGGAAACCAAGCAACGACAAGACGCAGCCGCTCTTAATATAAATTACATTGTGCTAAGATGGTTAAGCAGATTTTTTCCAGGCATTCGCGTCAGACTGATTAAAACTTATACTTGGCTGCAGCTAGAAGGCAGACGGAGTATCTGTCACAATAATTGTTGTGCTGTTCTTGTTGGTGGTGCTGAGCGCGGCAACATTAAATGCTGGCTTTAACGAAAATCGTAAAAAGCGACTGCTGAAAGGAAGTTGCGCTGCCTCACACCAAGCAACAACAAACAAACACACTAAATATTCAATGAGTAAGAACAAGAGTGAGATTATTAATAATAAATAAATGGCAAGTAGGTGTGTTGCGTCAGCCAACTCGCTTAGTGCAGCTTTACACTTCCCACGGCGCCACAACATAATCGCTTTTTAGGCGCTTACGCGCTTAAGTGCTCAAGTGCACAAGTTCTAAATTAGCGAAAGCAGCTTCCAGCGAAATGATTTATCATAGCACACATACACATATATACAGGTGGCTTAGTGGCCCGGCGACACTTCCGGTTTGCGCTCGAAATCCTTCGCGGAAATTGTGAGTAAAACACAACGAGTGAAACAGAGCGGCAAAGGGAATGCGCGCGCTGGGAAAAGGCGTAAACTTTTGTATATACATATATATATTTGTGTATGTGGCAAGCTGCTGTGTTCGTCATATGTGAAAAATTTGCGTAGCTGTTGTTGTTGAAGTTGTTGCTGGTGTTGTTGTGGCTGCTGCTCCTCGGAAGCTCAAGGCCTGGGAAAGAATGTGGCCAACTAGTAAAATGTTATGACAAATGGGTGGAGTCCAAGCCGAATTGTGTGTGTGCGGCATGTCGTGTTGCAGTCGCTAAGGAAGCGCTAAGCGTACTACTTCGCGGTGGCATGGAGGCAGTGAAGCATTAAAGCAACAACGGCAACAAGTCGAAGAGTTAAACCAAACAAAGTGCAACGTTTGTTTTGTTATTGTTGCAATGAGTAGCATGTGGGTTATTAATAGCTGAGTAAAGTATACAAATGCATAGCACCTTACATATATACATACCATACATTTTGCATGTATGTACGTATGTTTGTTGCGAGGTATTTTTATATCGCTACTTTTGTCCATATATTGCTCTGCTTATTTATACTTTTGTAGGTATGTATGTTTATATGCATTTTTATTATTGCGAACACATTAAAGACCGACTATTAAGTAATGAATTTATTTCAGCAGCAAGATGGTGAGACAGCCTGTATGTATGTAAATATATGGTACGCGCTTTGAGAGACACCGATATACATATACATATATACAGATTGGGGTTGATCAGAAAAACTTCTCATTTTATTCCTTAAAGAATAAAAAATTATAAAGTTAGTGTGAGCCAAACAGGGTAATGAAAAACTAGTGGGAAAGTAATGGAAAGGCAATAAAAAAATAATAGAAATGTAAAGGTAAAAGTAATAGAAGAGAAATGAAAAAGTAATGGAACTGTAATGAACAAGTAATGGAATGCCAAATTAATCCAAAAATTGACTGATGTGTTGTATTCGAAACAACTTTTATCTCTGAAGTGTAATTGAAAAGTAATGAGAAAAGTAATGAAAATGTAATGGAAGTGTAATGA
>NW_017535185.1:4672-8612 GCF_001853355.1 Bactrocera latifrons
GAAAAGTAATGAGAAAAGTAATGAAAATGTAATGGAACTGTAATGAACAAGTAATGGAATGCTATATTAATCCAAAAATTGACTGATGTGTTGTATTCGAAACAATTTTTATCTCTGAAGTGTAATTGAAAAGAAATGAAAATGTAATGAAAATGTAATGGAAGTATAATGAACAAGTAATGGGATGCCAAATTAATCCAGAAACTTGACTGGTGTGTTGTATTCGAACAAAAAACTCTTAATTCTTTTTAAGAAGTAGTAAGTATGGTGTCTATGAAAAATTTAAGTTTTTTTGGCACACCCTAGTATACACACATAAACAGCTAAAGAAATATATAGTGCATTGCGAAATCACAAATATGGCCATGTGCTTTTGCTGCCGGCCAACAAGCGATGTAAGTGATGATTCACTTATTCATTTACGGCTGTTGTTGCTGCTGGAGAAGTTGCTGCTGGTATGCGGTGCATGCGAAATGCCGTGGCATCGTTAAAATATTAACAAATGCAATTTTTCGATAAATTTGTGCAGCTAAATGCCGGAATGGAGTACATAAAACTCAAATAATGGCTGATAATTTAATTAAAAGCTATGTTTGCATACGCAACTACACGCAGATATACACGAACTACACATAATGGCGTATGTATGTACATATGTAAACGAGAATACTCTTGTGTCTATTTTTGCACTTTAAATGCAATACCTTCCATTAAAATAAGTCCATTTTGTAAAAGCTTGAAATTGAAAGCTTTTTTCATGTTCCATTCCATTCCCTTCTTCGTGAAAGCATTTAAAGTGTTCCAGTTCCACTGGATCCCCGAAATAAATAAATAATGGAAATCCATATCAATGGATCGAAGTTCATTATGGCTGCTCGAAAATTAATAAAAAATCGCTTGGCTGTTACGGTTTTTTAATCAAACTATCCAAGTGATGTTATGTTCGACTCCTTATGACTTTTTTGTGATAAACTAGTGGAATTGTGATGGAATAGTAATGGAATTCTATTGGAAGAGTAATGTAATGGAAGTGTATTGGAAAAGTAACGGAAGTGTTTTTGGAAAATTAATTAAATTATTGTATTTGCAAAGTAGTGGAAGTGTAATGAACGAGTAATCGAAGAGTAATGAAAAGGTATTGCAAGTGCAATGGAAAAGTAATGACAGTGTTATGGAAAAATAATGAAAGAGTAATGAGAAAGTATTGGAAGAGTAATCGAAAAGTAATGAAAAAGTAATGGTATAGTAATGGAAAAGTAATGGCAGTATAATGGATGAATAATGAAAAAGTAATGAGAAAATAATGCAAGTGTAATGGAAGAGTAATCGAAGGTTAATAAAAAGGTAATGGAAAAATAATGGCAGCGTAATGAACAAGTAATAAAAGAGTATTGAAAATGTAATGAAAGTGTAATGAACTTTTAATGGAATATTAAATTAATACAGAAACTTTACTGATATGTTGCTTTTGAAAAATAGTTGTAGTAAAATTTTCAGGGTCAAAATAGTTTTGAAATATAAAAGACAGTTGTTTTTTCCTTACAGTCTACACCTAAGAGCTTGTAATTAAAAACAAAACCCTTTAATACTATTAAAAACAATATGTAGTACGATTTTAAAACCTTAAACATTTTTTATGTTGCCTTTCCACCAACATACGTTGCGCAGACAAGATTCGTAACCACTTGTGATTTCAATACAACAATTTACTTTTCCTTAAAATGTACAAAAAATTGTTAAGCAAATCCGTAAAAACAAATTATGTAACAACTTTTTTCCCAAATATCTTTACACTACTCCTGCTATTTATTGTAATACACGGTAATTTAATACTTTTTATTTCAAAGGCAAACAATTGAATTACACCTAATAATAATTATAAAAATTAAAATGTCTCTTTTATCTTGAAAGTATCTGGTATTTGTATGCTTAACTATACAATAATGCTTTTTTAAATACTTTGTAGCCCACAAATTTCCACTCTACTCTTTCTTCTCACAAGTTTTCGGTTTTCTTTGCGCGTTATAAAATATTCGAATGCATGTGTGTGTGTCGGTATAAACACGGTTCAGCAATTCAATGATAACAATCGAATTTCATTTGAAATTGTGGCAATTGTAAGCGTCACTTAAATATTAAAGCTAAATTTGTTATTTGTTATTGTTGTTGGTCAAATTTTTAATTTATCTGGGCAAGCGCTTATTTGAGCCGTAAAAAATTTCCAGGAACTGTTATGAGACAATTCAACAAGCTGGTCAGCTGCATAGCAATACATACATACACAAATATGCCCATGGCTGTTTGGCTACTGAGTGGCCTCTGCTGCTGTTGAGGCAAAGTCAGCTGCCGTTGGTAGCAGGTGAGTTACGAGTGTTAGGTAAGTGGTAAAAGTTTACTGGGTGTGAATGTATGAGAAATGAGTTATGGGAAATGGGTAATATTCTGACCTTTACAACAGTGCAAAGGTTGCGCGGCTGCGCGCCTATTTAAGAATTCGAAGTGGAAATTTGAAAATCAAATTGTAAAAATTTTTTCCAGAACTACAATGCACTACAGCGCTTGAAGGCGACAGTTATTAATGAAGTTTAGAATTTAAACAAAACTTTTATAAGAATATAATAAATACAATTTCAGCGGATTAAGCCGCAGAAGGTAGACCTTCCACATCATTTGAAGTATATGTTTATAAGCTTACATACCTTACATATATATGTGCATATAAAATTCATAATCTTAGAGACTTTGTTATAGTTTTAGTGCCAAAACTTCAATACATACCTGAAAAGAGAAGAATTAAAGATTAATTTATTAAAAATTGAGCACGAAAAATATAAATAATTTTTTAATGTAGACTTATAACATACAATCATAAGTATTAATTTTTATAAGAAATAGTTGTTGGAGAAAATATATCTATTTTAAAAAAATAAAAAAAATAAAAAAATGTATAAATATATATACACATATTTTTTAATTCATTAATCTTTTTACCACTATCTCAAGTTTTATAATATTTCTTTCGAAACACGCCAATATTTTAATGAAATTTAAATTAGAGAAATGGCCAATTTTTTCACATAAGTATAACAAAAAAGTGCTTGTACGAATTAATTAAAAAGTAATAAACGGTTAATTGGAAAGTACTGGAACATTAATGGAAATGTAACCGAAAAATAATGGGAAAGTAATTGACATGTAATTGAACAGTAATAGAGGAGAAAAAGATCAAGATAATTACAAAGTAAAAGAAAAAATTAAAAGTAATGGAGAAGTAATTAAAAAGTCATAGAAGTGTAATGGAAGAGTAATGGAGGAGTAATGAAATAAGTAATAGAACGGTAAAAATTAAAAGTAATGAAAAAGTAATTGAAGTGTAATGGAAGAGTAATTGAGAAGTAAAGAAAAAGTAATTGCGAAATAATGAAAAAGTAATGGAGGTGTAATGAAGGAGTATTGAAAAAGTAATGGAGTGTAATAGTGAAGTAACGACAATGTCAAGGAATTGTACAATAAAAAAATTAATCATCAAATACCACAAGCAATTTTTTCACAGTTTACAAGTCTATATAAAATATGCCACTAACAGTATTGCATTTTTCTATTTATTTAAATTATATGATTTGTATTATTTATTATAATAAATACTATATATAACTAGAACTATTATGAACCTTTTGAATTTTATTAGGCATTATTTCTATACGTTTGAATTTTGAAGAGTTTGTAGAAAACATCTCTCAAAGACGCAACAAGAAATAAAATATTATTAAAATCATTTTTTGACTACTTTGAGAAAATTTTTAACTGAGTTAAGCATTCATTTGCGCTCGTTTACTATTTTCTTTAGAAAATGATATATGTATATTAAAATTCTTTTAATAATAACACAAATTACCACACAAGCGAATCCCCTCTTATAAAAAAAAGGAAAATTCGTTAA
>NW_017535185.1:9132-14578 GCF_001853355.1 Bactrocera latifrons
TACTTAACCAACTTCCAACAAAATAAAATTTTTTAAAGTAGGAAAACAAAATTTTAACCCATCTTCTATAGATTACAAAAATATTGCAAAAACTCATTAATAATTCGAATGAATAAATATTAAGCATTTTTTATATTTTGTAAAAATGGAAATAATTAATTTTTATTTTGGTTTATATAAAATAAGATATGGTTACTAATTTTTATTAGTTCATGAAAATTACTTCTCGATTTTTTACATTTATAATTTTACTTTTTAAATAATTTTTATTTATTCATATTTTTAACGTATACCTTTTTTGTTCTATATTCGCAAATAAAAATTTCTTACAAAATTTCTTAAAAATTTTTATTCATAATTTTTTGGTCAAATTGTTTGTAATTTTAATATTCACATAAAATCCAAAAAAAAAAAAAAATTTAGCCATGAAAATTTTAAGTTTTTAAATTAAAAATATATTTGAACCAACTTTTTTACTTAATTTTTCCCACTAACACACTTTAACACATTCGCGCCTTTGCATCATTTATTGTAATGCATTTCGTATAAAATCCTAATTATGGCTTGTAGAAGCTTGCTTCTGCCATTCACTGTTATCAAAGCACTGTTAGAGCTTAGCTCTGGGTGACCACACTTCAAAGCCGGCTGGCATTCAACTATCAACTACTCTTGCCAGCCTCAGGCAGCAGCAGCAACATTAACAATTAAACAAAAACAAATATAAATTACAACAAACACATTAAAAATCATTAACAACAACAGCACAAGTATGCGAATGCAGTCGGCACTTGTACGTTTGATCTTTACGCCGCTTCGCTCACGCTCTTGCGTACACGAATTGTAATTGTTGCTGCTTTCATACAGGCGCATGTGTGTGTGCTGTTGCTGCTGTTAGCGCTATGACAGCAACTTGTCGATTGTGCGTTGTCAATGTTTTCTCAAAAGCGTTCACAACATTTTCGAAATTTTCTACGCTTTGCCGCAATGAAGCCGCGGCGGCGACGACAGCTTCTCAAAATCATCGGCAATTTTATTCGCTTCCTTCATTGTTGTGCTCGTTGCTTGTTGCTTTGTGAGAATTTTTGTTGTGCGTATTCTTTTCGATAATTATTGTTTTTTTTGTTTTTGTTGTTATTGCTATGCATGCCAATAAAAGTGTGGCATTTAAAATGCCACGCAGGAGGCGGCTTTGAAGTGCTACAAGTGCGTCTGCCGGTTGGCGTATCTAGTGTTTGGGTTGAATGAATGCGTTGACAGTAGAATGCTTGTTTTCTCTCGCTTAATTGCTGAAAGTACACTTGCTATTGAAATTTCTGCGCATTAAGTATAGAGAGTTACGCTTGTGTTGGTACAAATGAAAAACCAATTAAAGGCTGCTAGACTTGTTTGTATGGAAACGGAGGGTAAAATATAAAAAAAAAAAATTTTTAATTTTAGTCTTTATTTATTTTTATAGATCAAGTAAAATCTTTTCCATAGCTTATTTGAATTTTCTTTAATTTTTCTTCGAAATATTTATTTGTA
This sequence comes from Bactrocera latifrons, assembly GCF_001853355.1. Lineage (NCBI taxonomy): Eukaryota > Metazoa > Arthropoda > Insecta > Diptera > Tephritidae > Bactrocera > Bactrocera latifrons. The sequence continues at coordinate 10,657 of NW_017535185.1, forward strand.
TTTTATTTTGTTAAGAAAGATAATTATTTTTTATTACTTTTANGGCGGAGTGAGGAAGTAAGAATAGCAGTATGCTTATCAGTATCATTAAAACAAAAACAACAGCAAATAAAAAAAAAAAGCAATAATGTGTGTTAACAAACTGCAATGCGCTTTAATTGAATTTGCAATCAGYAAAAGGTGATGAGCTCAGCGAATAAAAAAGTCGATGCCAAAGTTTAACATGAGACACCTAAAAATTTAGAGTATACAYATGAAATTATATCAGTGATTTGAACAATGACATGTTAATGCCATATCGAGCAGTTTAAATTAGAAATTACGTTATCGTGAGTTTACGGCTTTAATGATACCTGTGATTAATAACATACCTTTACCTATACCTATACCTATACCTATACCTATACCTATACCTATACCTATACCTATACTTATACTTATACCTCAATCTGCAATTAGAAAAGCTCTCAAAATCTAAGCATATTTGCATTTGGATTCAAAAATGTTCAAAAACACATGATTGTCTTCTAATCAAAATCCTTAGAAAAGAACACATTAAAAAACGTAAAAGTTTACATGTGCTTTAAGCTTCAATAAAATAAAAAACGAAATTTTTTATCGTTTAACTAGTTGTGAGCTTTCAAGCTTTTGAGCTTTAAGCTTCTAAGCATTTGCTGAATTGCAGTTTATTAAAAAACCAAGCCCCTTACTAATAAAAAAAGAAAGCTTCTAAAAGCTTAAGAAAAGTTAAAAAAAAATACGTAATTAAATATTAGAAAGATAAAGATAGCTCAATTAATGGTGAACTCCCTTTTTTATTACTTTTTAATCTCTTGGACGCTTGAAAGCTTTATTATAGTTGCGGTTTCCTTAAACTTTCAAATAATTATTTAATAGTAATTTATAAAACGTGAACCCTTTACTAATAAAAAAAAAATTGTATATAGTTTTGCTAAATGTGAGGCTTTAAGCTTTTGAAATCTTTAGGAATTATTTTTTTATAAAAAAGCACCTTATTGGGTACCAGAAAGATGGAGATGGCTCATATAATGGTGAGTTTTTTTATAATATTATATGCTTTTAAGCCCTTGAAAGCTTTAGTATTGTTGTTGCTGCTTTCTTAAGCTTTCAAATCTTTCTGTAACAGTAATTTATTAAAACAGTGAATACTTTAAGACAATTTGTAATGGATTGTGAGCTTTCAAGCTTTTGAAAACTTATTATAAATTTGCTTTTTGAATCAGTTTATCTTAATAAATATTAGATAATTAAAGGCAGTTCAAATGCTGGTTAATTCGTTTTAAAATACATTGTGAATTTTTAAGCTTTTGAAAGCTTTAATAAAGTTTTTGCTGATTTAAGCTTTCGATTATTTGTTTAAGAATGATTAATAAAAACAGTGCAAATTTAGCTATTAAAAATCAAGAGTTTATACGACTCAACTAATTGCGAGCTTTCAAAAGTTGAAAGCTTCTCAAAAATATTGTTTATAGAAATATTCATATTGTAGTCGGACAAAAATAGTCAGCCTAAGTTTTTACATATTTTATTACAACGCAGAATTTTGAGCTTTTAAGCTCTTAAGCTTTCGCAAGCTTCTTTGCTCTTAAGTTCGTTTGAACTTATTTATAGTTTTACTAAGCATTTTTAAGTATATTGTCCAGAGCTTTCAAAAATATCGGAATGATTTAGTTATAAATAACGGTAAAAATAACAAATATATCCATATAGTCTGTAGAAGTCGAGTACGAATTCGAAAGCTTTCGAAACTCGGTCAGGCTTACATATCAAGCATTTATTGTGCTTGTTTACTTTTCTCGAATTATTTGCCAAAAAAAAAAAAATATTTTCCAAAGCTTGTGTGCATAAGTAGAACACGTTTTTTCAAAGCTTTCTTTTTAGGTTGAAATATGGGTATGAAATTTGCTGTAAGAAATTTTAAAAATTCATTTCATGTTTAGTTCAAAATAAAATTAATTTTCAAAGATGACTTTTTTATTTTTTGTATTTTTTGTATTAGCATACATTTTTGCTCAGATAATTTATTACACGCTTTAAATAATAAAATTCCTTACAACCAAGAAGATCTCCAGTGAGAAAAATGGCACTATTTAACCAAGATTACATCTTTTCAATTTTTTTTTTCAACAAATTTGCATTCTTTCCATTCATAAGCTTTCAATGTACCTAAGAATTCCGCGAAATTAGACTTAAAAGCACCGTTATTGCATTTCTCATTATTCAATTCTTACTTGATGAAGTTCTGCGAAGAAAACTCTTGAACTTATTTGCACTTTGGACGGAAAAATAAATGAAAAAAAATTATCTGAAAATTTTTACACCCCAGTTTTTTATCAAGCTAGTTATTTGTTTTTATTTGTTGTTGCTAGTTATATGTATTGTTGTGGACAACAGCTGCCTGCTTTGGTAGTGTCATGCAACAGTGACTGGCTTCTGAGTCAAGCAACACATGAACAGCTGAACGAGTGAATGAATGAATGAATGCATGGCGAATTTGCAATACAACCAGAAATACACATTTGTAACATAATGTATGTATGTGTGTATGTAAATCGATTTATGTATGTGTGAGTGCATATATTTGTGTGTCAATATAAACAAGTGTTGCAGCAATAAAAATTGTACTAAAACAGTAGAATTACTTGAAGTTGAACTGACTGTTCAGCCTTACACTAACAACAATTATATGTATACATATACACAATTTAGGTATGTACATATATATGAGAAAGAAAAATGTAAATAAAATTTTAATTCGTTCACTATAAAATTCCAGTTTAGGAAAAAATCCAACGCCTGGAGTGCGAGGAAAGCGAGGTAAAAGGCAGGCATCGCAGCTATTTTCGCTATAGCCCTAACTGCACTCGCATTTTGACTAACAACGGCAAGACAATGGCTGCGCTGGTGTTGCAAGTAGAGGAGGGAAGCAATAAATAATTATAAAAAGTAAAATTAAACAAAAATAAGAATACAAAGTGGTAAGAAAGGGTAGAAGACCATGTGCATTGTGCATGGTTTTGAAGAGCGTTAAGTATTTGTTGTTGTTTTCTCTTAATATGATTAAAAAAAAAACTGAAAACAATTAAGACAAATACTTTTTTTTTGTATTTAAATAGATGAAAAAAATAAAATAAATTAAAATCAAATATGAAAGACGAAAAGAAATAAAACATAATAAAATAAATTAAAAAATACAAAAAAAAAATTTAATTAAATATAATAAAAAAAGAAACTCAAAACTATATAATAAATTAAATTACTAATGCTGTCTCTTATACACATCTAGATGTGTATAAGAGACAGGACAAATGCACTTCAATGCCATTGACTAACAGCTCTAATGGGATTTTAATTTTTTTTTTTCATTAAAGAAATTGTATAACTCCTGTCTCTTATACACATCTTAATTTTTTTTTTTCATTTAAGTTTTTTTTGCCTTATTGCAATAAAAGGGTTCTCATTTTTGCGGTCGCGCCAACAAACCACACGCTTCGCTGATTCCAATAATAGCCAACTGCCGCTGCCACTTGGCTTTGCGCTGACCAGCCATGACAAGCGGCCAGTGAGCGCAGTAGCCCTCCAGCAAGTCGTCAGCGGTCAGTGGCCAGTGCAATGGCAGTGCAAAGGTGATGGCCATCATTGACCACACTAGCAACTATCACAGGCACACATAAGGCTGTTTGTGAATCGGCTTGCCGGTTAGTGGCGATGGCAAAAGTTTAATTCTTAGGCAAACAGCAGACAGGCGAATGTAAAGGCGAGAAGTTACGCTGCGTTGGCTGCGTCTATAACTGACGGTATGTGGCGGTGCATGGCCGGAAAGTAGACGGCGTAAACGAAATGCAGTGAATTGTAAGAAAAACGAAAATTAAGTTGAAATTCAAAATATAAAGAAAAATTT
>NW_017535185.1:14586-20295 GCF_001853355.1 Bactrocera latifrons
TATTAAAATAAATTAAAAATAGAATACAAGTGCACAAAGGATTAATAGTGTTCAATATAGAACCATTTTCAAAGGAGAAGAAGAAGAAGAGGAGCCAAGAAATGATTTTCCGAAGAGCCAGCGCTTGAAACTTGTTTTTCATCTATAGATTTTTGGAGTATTTTACTACAGAAAAAATGTATTAACCCTCCTATACTCAGCCGAAAGCCTATGATGATAGCGCTGCGTACTTTATTTTATATAATAATTTGTTTATTACGTAAGCTTTGATAAAATAAAATAAAAAAATAAACCTTCCTATACCCGCGGCAAATGTTTTAACACCTATACCCTCTTGTGACGGACCGTGACTTTGACTCCTCTTACCTGGTTATTTTTCTATAAAACCGTTTATATTTTTTTTTATTTTACATAAACTATAGGATGTAATAAAACAAAAAATATAAATTGTTAGCATAAATTGTTTATTATTTTAATGAATATAAGTCTTTCCAAAACAGCCTAAAAAAATATTTACGAAAAACTGTTTCGTCGGTCTCACAGACATGTGCGCGGGTATAGGAAGGTTAAAACATGAAAAATAAATATAGAGTTTTGTACTCTCCTACTTCTATTATTAGAAAAAGAAAAAAATTAATTTTTAAAAATTTAAAAATATATTTTGTTTTCTTGCTCATGAAAGTCAAACCAGCATAATTTGACAAGTACAAAACCTAGAATATATACTATTGAAAAGGAAGGGCTGCATTAGAAAAATGCGCTTTGGCTTAAATGCAAATCCTTTTCGGCTTAAATACAGGTAATACGCACGAAAAGTGTAATTATCTTTTGCAGCAATCGGTAAAATAATCTAAATACAAACTCATTTTTCATTATAAAACTTCTTTTTTTGTATTTGCTTTGTCAAATTTAATTTTTTATGACAACTCATAAATATTCATTTATTTTCACCTTTACTTGCCAACTGACATATGCAAGTTCCCCACACTGGTTGATTACCAGACCTCGGAACAGCTGTTGTTCACACAAGGGTGCACATATTTTCCAACAGACATTCGTAAACACTTCAAAGAGGGACAGAAGCAATTTGCACCTGTTTATTTGTATGGCGCGCAGTATATACGAGTATATGTGTGTAGACACATAAATTAAGCGTATGGAATGATATTGGACGCTCATCAACGTTGGATTCTTCCGTCATTTCACTGACATTCCACGCAGTTTATGGAAGCATTAATGTTTTTTTTGTTTGTTGCAAATTTTTCTGCACGACTGCCAAAGCTGCTTAATTAAATCGTAACGAAGAAGAATATACTAAAGAATGCAAGAATAAAAACCTTTTTTTGTTTAATAATATTAGTGCGAGTTTATTACATACACAATATAGTTGTATATACTGTATGTATATAATATACCTTATAATTAGCCATTTCACTTAAAAAAAAAAAAAAATTAATACGAAAACAGTTGCAGCCAAAATTACGAAATACGAGTAGTGAAATGCCGTCGAAGATGCTCACGATTATTCGTTCAGATATGGGATTTTTTACGAGCTTACGTTGAGCGTTTTGTTTTGCATAATTTTTGATGTTTTTGTTAACATTTTTTATAGCAGCTACGGTGCTATATATAATGAGTGAATTGAACGTAAGCAGAAGTAAGAAGTTTTAAATATATTTTTCATCATCTTATTAAAGCTTAGAAGTGCTTAGAAGTCGCAGTTTATGGCGCCTACAAAAGAAATGCTACAAGAAGCAATGGAGGGTTGACTTAAGCTACCATACTTTCCAACTACGCACATAAAAATTAAAGAATTATTAGCCTAAATATAATTCTTTAATTTTTCCCGAGATTATAAAGATATAAGCGCAATAGATCAGTCAGTTAAGTTGTCTGAGTACTTACCGAAGACTTAATATTCGTTTACAGTTTTTTAAAAATTGTCCCTTACGTTCCTTCCAAATCTTTATACGAAAGAATCTTCAGTAAGAACTCAGATTATTTAATGGAACATATATAAAGGTTGATTATGATTTGAAGGTCTGTCTTAAATTCCGAATAATCTAGAAATTTCATATAATGGTACTTTTGAATCCAGCACAATCTCGAAATTTCATATCAGTGCAAAAAAAAGTATTTTTAAATACCAAAAAATACATATAACTTACATATAAAGGTGTTTTTTAAATTGAAATCTTAAAATTTCCTATAACGGTACATTTACCCAGAAAACGTACTTTTCGGCCCACTAATAAACTACAAACGGTACTTTTTATCCATACAATTCCTAATTCTTGAATAACGCAGAAATTTCATTTAACGGTACTTGTCATTCTATTCCGTACTATCCCGAATAATCTCAACATTTCAGATAACGGTGTTTATAGCGGTAGAAGAACAATCTCGAAGTTTCATATCACTGCAATTTTCAAAAAGTAATTTGCAAATCCGAATTCCATTTCATAAAACTTTAAACGGTGTTTTTGAAACTGGAACCTTAAAATTTCATGTAAAAAAGACAAAATTTAAGTTCGCAAGCGCAACGTTTCTACGACATTTTTACTACATATAACACAGTATTAGTGTAACTATCATAGAATTCTCGCCTTAGAGTTACCTTTAAGCTTAGGAAACACCTGTCCAACTTGGGCATAGTCTCCTGTGCGAACTGCCGGTTCGACGACAAGCAACACGAAACACCAGCACACCTAATCCTGCATTGTACAGCAATCTGTGGAAAAAGGCGTAAGGCCCTGGATTCCATTTACATCAGCAGGGATCACATCACCTCAGTAGCGCCCGGCAAACTCCTGGAACTATTCAGGCTGCTAGAATTGAATAGGACGACGTGTAATATAGAAGAGAGCACAATAGACTCTAGGTCGCGGTGCATTACCTCATTAATCTATCTATCTAACTACCTTTAATTAGAAAGATAAATTCGAAATTTCTTCAAAAACAACCTAACCTAAAAATATGTATACCAAATTTGAGATCTGACATCGGATAGCACTTGTTATGAATATTTTTATACTCTTCGCTAAAATTCGGTAAATAATAAGTGTTTTAAAGGATGAAAGATTATTTTCCTTCCTGGTCACTAGCAAAGACTGTGCCCATAATTGATGAGTCCTCTTCTGGCTAGTTCCTCTAGAACTTCTACTGAAATTTTGGTTTAAGTTTTAAGGGAAAATGGACTGATATTTGATCCTTCATTCAACAGAATGGAATCGAACAATGAGTAAACAATAAGACTCGTATGGATCCCTACTTCAAATACTTACAAGGTGGTTTTAAAGCGCTAAATTATTGTATCAATAACTTATTAAACCATCAAACCAAGAAATTTTCTGTAAAATTCCTGCCAAACTTTTTGTCAAAGGATTAGCGAAAATTCGACTGATATTTGCACTTTGGTTTAATATATTGAAATGTTGAAGCAGAACTTATACTAAGAGTAAGTTGAAAGTTTCTAGAAAATTTCTCTAAACCTTTTGCCGAACTTTTAGACAAAGGACTAAGGGGAACTGATATTTGTGCTGTGGTTCAGTATATTAAAATATTTAAACATGACTAAAATAGTAGTAAGTTGAAGCTCTATTCAAAGTTTTTGGTACTTATACGTCATATGTGAGGGGCATAAACTTCAATTTGGATAGGTACTTGAACAAATGTGGGAATGTGTTTCTATTTTTCTTCCAAAAATGCAAAAATTGAGCCCAGTGTTTACTATTAGCTAAAATTATCGTTACATAAATGTATTTCAGATAATACTATACATCAAAAAACTCACGCAAAATATTTAAAAATTTTCGAAGATCTTTTTGTGAAGTATTTTTTTGAAAAGTATTTTTTAGAGATACACCAATTATTGTTGGAGACTCTTCTATGGAAAATTTTCCTGAAATTTCTGTAAATTAAAGCTTTAAATGATTACGATTTCACAAGTTGTTGAAAGAACAAGGGAAAGGCATTTATATATAACAACGCGGTCGAATAATATGTGCTCGCAATTTTAAGCACCTTATTTGCAAGCAGTAAAAGACAGCGATATAAATGTACATACATATATATAAGTATATTTAAAAATACGTGGTGTAAATGTGAGAATATCAGTTGGCGATTACTTTTATTGCTTTTTTTGACAATGGCAATTACTGCGAATTCGACAATTTCTACTTTTGCTACTAGCTACCTGCATTTCATTGTTGTTGTTTTCGAATTCAATTATGTGTTTTGAGTACACGCCCAAATCGCATTACAAAACCACAAGAAGGAGAGCAAAAGACACGGCAAAAGAAGAAGCAAGCAACAAAATTCAGCTGACAGGTGAGGCACGCAGAAGGGTGTGAGGAGCAAAATGAGACGTTTATAGCCAGTGAATGCATAAAATAATGCTGATATTAGTCAAATGTGAGTGCAGTTATATGAGTGTTTATATGTCTGTATTTTCATGTAAATGTGTTTATATGTATGTACTATATGTCTATGTGGGGAAGTAAGTGAGGGCCACTGCGGCGTTGTGACAATTTAAAATGCAATGCAAGCATTCTAAACGAATGCGCGCTGGAAAGTGTAACGCTTACCGACACACTCAAACACAAGCACACACACATTGCACATATATAATATTTATAATAAAAAAAAGGAAATATAGCATCATAAAATGCTGATTTGCTTTATTTTTGTGTGATTGCTTGTAAATTGATATTTAGTGCCAAAAGCAAAAAGTAAAAATTACAGCAACAACAAAAGCAGCGCTTATAAATTTAAAAAACATATTCTGAATGAAGTTTGCAAAATTCAAGCCACGACTTTGTGCCATAATTTTAACAGCTAGCGTGGCCATCCGTCACATAGTCAGCTAGCTTGCCGGCAAGGCAGCCGACCAATTGGCTGTGTGCGCCCGGGTATCGAGGGCATGTAATGTGGTTGTTAACACGTTGACGAAATTGCTTATGATCATATTGCTGGCAATGGTGAAATGTGTGAAATGATCGAAGCTTTGAAGAAATGCGGCTAATAGTGTGTACGTCCAACGCTGTGACAGGCATACAAAGTCAGCCGATTGCTGCCTACAAACGTGTGTGTGTGTATGTGTGTGGGAATTTTCTGCTAATATGTTAATTTGCTAAGAGAATTTGAAAGTTTAGCATACTGCATGCCAGCGTGTAGCGTAAGCCGCTATGGGAGGCGTTGAGAATGCAGATTGAGAATAGAAGTGGAAAGTGCGCCGATTAATTGTATTTTCAGCTAGAGAACGCGGTGCAAAGCAATAATCAGTTGTTTTCAAAAGACAATATAAGCAAATTTGGTATTCAGTATTTAAAAATTTCATAAATTTAATTTTTTAATAATTTAAATTTTAATATTTCGATAATTTATAATGATGAGTTTTAAAAAATCAATTATTTATAAAAATACCTGTCTCTTATACACATCTTATGTAGTACTCTTTATAATAAATAATTAAAACAAATTTTTTTACAATTAATTTTTTTTGCAAATTTACATAATTTTTGCAATTTTGATTCGACTTTTTTTTATTTAACAGCAATATTGTTTCAAACAAATTTAAATAAACACAAACAAAACGAAGCAAATACAGTCAAGCCTCTTTTCAATAGAGCACTTAATTGCATTTTTATTTTCAATTTATAATAAAAAAAAAATTTGGAAAAAAAAATTTTCCTTTTAAAATAAAGTTTT
>NW_017535185.1:25718-26857 GCF_001853355.1 Bactrocera latifrons
GCGAAACAAAGAACAAATATATATATATGTACATCACATCTAGATGTGTATAAGAGACACGTATGTGGAGAATGCTGAAAGGAGTTAGTAACTCTTCATTACCAACATGGACTTGTTGAATATTTATTGAAAATAAAAATGTAGGAATATAATTCTATTTAATAAAAAAATTATTTTTCTTTAATTTATATAAAGAAAAGTAAAATTATTTATTGAAAATAAAAATGTAGAAAATGGTACAAAAACAAATATTATGGATTTTGTTTAAAGAAATTTTTATACGCGAAATGTTTACTGTGTAAAAAGTATAGAAACAAAATAATAGTCTTAAAATGTTAAGAAATATTAAAAGAAAATTATTTTAAGCTTTTATTATTTTATTTCTAATAACTTCGATTCTAATTCGAATATCCTTTTTTTATTTCTTATAAAAAATACATAGGAAATAGAAATTTAAATTTCATGAAAACAGTTTTACTTAAATTATTATTATTTTGTTTGTTTCAGAAAATTTTAAAATTATCAATAGCCAGACGATAATAAAAAAATACAAAAAAATATTTTTTTATATTTTTAGAAAGACTAATTTCGAATTAATCACAAAGCAAATACTAATAATAAAATTTCCCAAAAACTTTTCATGATTTTAGATATCTTGTAATGGAAAAGTATGTTTTTTACTTATAAGTTTCGGATAGATTATCTTCGAACAATATTCCAAATATATTTTTTGTTACATAAAACCCATAAATATATAATGAAAAGCATCTACATTTCCAAATCTACACTTTGAATTGTTACCCACTAAAAAACTGAACTAAGTTTATTTATTCATCAAGTATGCACCATATGCAGGTGTAAATGAAGCATAACAAGCGGGTGGGTGCTCTGCCATAATGCCAAAACCTCTCTTGCAATATATTATTGAAACAAAAAATTTTATTGCAAAGTGAATTAAACACAAGACAAGGGAATTATAACTCGTTTTTAGTGTAAGAAAATATAATTTTTGTATTCTTTGCTTTAAAAATTGTTTCATATTATATATATTACATATCCCCAAAACAGAAATGCCGAAGATGTTAGTTCGAATGATAATAAATATTCTCGATTAAATTAAAAGTTTCTTTGGCTCTATA
>NW_017535185.1:27447-28738 GCF_001853355.1 Bactrocera latifrons
ACATTCAAAATTTTGTATATAGAAAAAAATGAAAAGAATTTAAAAAAAAAAATTTTTTTCATTAATGGTAATTTTATAACTTATTTTTATTTCCTCAATAATTATTTTGTTACAAAATTAATAATTTCAAAACTCTATTGAAATTTTTATATGATCGAAATTCTCTTATTTCTTAGATTCCCAATTCTTTTCTAACAAACAATATTATTTGATAGTAATAATCCACCCACCACCGCTTGTAACCCTCACTCACTTGTTGCGCTGCTCGCAGTTGCACAAAACGCGTTAAAACAACAATGCGCGCTTCAATAGCTCAGTGCGTTTGTTTTTATTGTTATTCTTATCGACTTAATTTTCAAAATTTCGCCACATTAGTGCGCAAGCGCATAAATATTATTAAAATTATTTTGCATTAAAAGCGGCTGTACACTTGTGCGTTCGCATGTATTTGTGTGTGAGTGTCTGTCAGGCAACAAAAGTAACGACACGTGCATTACAAAAGCCGAACGCACACACTTACACACTAACGTCTGCAGTCACAAACAAACAAACAAAGGCACAAAACGATTTTAATTTGCCACTCAGCTTAGCGGGAGAGCACACAGTCCGGCGACGACAATGATTTATATTTATTTATGCGTTTTTATACGGGCGCTTGCTCACCTTTGTATGTGTGTCTATGTATCTGTAGTGAAAATGCCGCAACAACGCGAGTGTGGCGTTATTTATTGCTTATTACAATATTAGTTTTGTTGAAAGTAAAAAATTTCACTTTTCAATATACCATGTTTTTTTGTATTGTTTTTTGCCAAAAATATTGCAAATTTTCACCATAGCATGTGTTGTTGTTTCTGTTTTCTTAAAAGAAGAGCGCATAAATAGAAACAAGTATAAAAAGTCAAATGTATGTTAGTATGTGTTTGTATGTGTGTTAAAACAATAAATAATAGAAATGTAAATGTCTTGTGAACGTTCGATGAGACGTTGTTGTTGTTGCTTATATTATATTTTATGTATATAATTTGCGTTTTTGTTTTTATTTTTATATTGCTCACACGACTAACCCGTCGCTTGTTTAAGTTAATTAATTTTGCAAAATTTTGTTTATTTATTGCATTTGCTTTTCGTGGGCAGGCATATAAGGCAATTAGTTTTACACTTCACTGCGCATGCGCGTGGACTGAATTTATTAATTTAAGGTGGCGCGGTGAGTTTTTGTTAAAAAAAATTTAAAATAAAAAAATTTTATAAAAACCAAAAGAAAGTGAATATTTTGATAAAACAATGTTTA